>NC_092250.1:1697806-1755306 GCF_036320965.1 Panulirus ornatus | reverse complement strand
TGTGTGTGTGTCTGTCTGTGTGTGCGCGTGTGTATGTGTGTGGTGTGTGTGTGTGTGTGTATGTATGTCTGTGTATATATATATGTGTGTGTGTGTGTGTGTGTATGTATGTCTGTGTATATATATATGTGTGTCTGTGTGTGTGTGTGGCGCATTCACTCATCACAGCTCTCTCTCTCTCTCTCTCTCTCTCTCTGGGGGGGTAGTAGGAGTATGGTCCTCGTGCCCCATCTGGCCAGGCCAAAGCCCCCACGTCGGTAATTAGCTGGGCGGTGTTGCCTTCTTGAAAGGCCCCATTGTTGTTCTTGTTGTTCTTGTGTGTGTGTGTGTGTGTGTGTGTGTGTGTGTGTGTGTGTGTGTGTGTGTGTGTTGGCGAGGGAGGGTATAGTAATGTATGGCTTTGGGAGGGGGTGTGGTGCACCCGGCTCTCTTTCTCTCTCTCTCTCTGCACCTTACCGTTGGAGCCGGCGACTGGGCCCGAGGGGGACCACCCCTCATGATGGGGGTCTTCCCCCCCCCTGTGGTTACAGGTCCTAGTGCTGATGGTCTGAAACTGCTACAGCACTGGTACCCCCTGAGGAGGGGGGGGGGTGTACCACCACCCTGTGGTACAGGTCGTAGTGATGGTCTGAAACGACAGTACTGGTACCCCTGAGGGAGGAGGGCTCCACCCTGTGGTACAGGTCATACTGGTGGTCTGAAACAACAGTACGAGAACCCCTGAGGGCCCAGGCCCTCCGTCTCCACCCTGTGGTATAGGTCGAGGGCCCGTGGGCACCACCCCGTGGTACAGGTCATAGTGATGGTCTGAAACTGCTACAGTACTGGTACCCCTGAGGCCTCCCTTTCCCCCCCACCCTGTGGTATAGGTCGAGGGCCCGTTCTGGTAGACCTGGGGGGGTGGGGTGGGGGGGGTCTGCGTGGTGTGATGGTCAGAGACCAACAGTACACCCCCCCTCCCCCCTTTGTTCCGTTGTTTCCGTGGATCTGTGTCTTGTATCTGGTGGTCCGAAAGTGGTTTTCTTTTCTTTTCTTCCTACCACTCCTGCGGGTTGGGTAGTGTCCAGTAGCCGAGTGCCCCCCTCCCCCTAGGTTAATGGTCTAAATGATTGCCTCGTCATTGTACACCTCTGGATCGGTAAGCGACACCAGATGTCCCAAAGTGGGGGGAGAGGGGGTACTCAACCCCCGTTTTCTTTCATGGGGGGAGGGGGGGGGTTGGTTGAGGCGGTATCGCAGGGAAAACGGCACCAGTTTCCCCCCCCTTCCCCCCGCGTCAACGTTTTTATCAATGTTTAATAATAATGGACCGGGAGCCGGCGATTGAGGTGGGGGAAGGAGGGAGGGGGGGGTGGTACTGTCCGGTGATTGTGTGGGGGGAAGGAGGGGGGGGAACCCTGCTGCTGCTGCTGCTATCTCCCGCTGCAATCTTGGTGTGGGGGGGGTGTTGAGGTGGGGGGGGTAAATCGATAAATGTCGTTACATGGGGAATGAGAGTGGGTGGGGGAGGAGGGGGGAGGGTGTGTGGGAGGGAGGAGGGGTGTAGAGAGATGCACCGGTGAAGGGGTTGGTGTGGGGGTGGGAGGGGGGTGGGGGTGTGTCATTCCGACAGGCAAGGGGTGGAGGGGATTGATGGAGGGGTGGAGGGGATTGATGGAGGGGTAGGAGGGATTGATGGAGGGGTGGGGGATTGTTGGAGGGGTGGAGGGGATTGATGGAGGGGTGAGGGATTGATGGAGGGGTAGGGGGATTGATGGAGGGGTGGGGGCGGATTGATGGAGGGGTGGGGGATTGATGGAGGTGTGGGGGATTGATGGAGGGATTGAGGGGTGGGGGATTGATGGAGGGGGTGGGGGTAATGAGAGAGGGGGGGTAACATATATTATTACCGCCCGCCGGGACGAACTTTATTTTGTAATAAAGAACATGGGATTATGTATCTAATGTAATTATCGCCATGTGACGGTTGAAAGCGAAGGATATATAGGAATTACTCTCATTTTTATGGATTACTTTAGTTATTTAAACTCCCACTGGGATAGAGTTCTAATGACATTATTTTTTTTTGGCCTTTTTTTCTATTGAAGGAGAGGGTAGGTTCCTCACCCCCTCCCCCCCACATTCCCCCTCCTCCCCCACGCCACCCGCAGGTGTTGGCTGGTGGGGGGGTGGGAGAGGAGAGGTCAGAGGGCACCCCCGGAGCACACACCGTGCCCTCTTAACAAGTGTTGTGAGTAGGTTGTAGTTAGAGAGAGAGAGAGAGAGAGAGAGAGAGAGAGGTGTTTTATGAAACTCATGGCGACCCCCCCCCCCCCCCCCCCGTGTCTCTCTTTGAACACCTCCTACTGTTACAAATATAACTTTTTACAACTTCGTAAATTGACACCAGAATAACCATTTTGGCCTGTTTGGATATTTCTAGCATTTCCAGACAGCGGGTCGTTTTCTTTTGCCAGCATTTCCAGTAACATTTTCTTCTTTGAAGGGAACACAAAAGCTGTTATTAAACTCCTGGTGATTTAAACAAGCAGTTACGAAGTTATCCTTGAGTACCCCCTTCCCTATCCATCGTGGACCAAGAAGAAAACGGTTGATACACACACAGTCCATTTTCTTTCCCAGTACACTTTCAGTCGCTTCTAAAAACCTGTATACATGCTACACGCGTAATTACAATACACACACACGCACACACACCTAAGGCAGGTACTCATTTATCGACCTGCTCCGAAGGGGAGAATAAACAGCTAGGATTGGCTGTGGGCCTACTGCCGCGCCCAGGGGTAGAACCCGTGCAAGACCAGCTTATTCAGCTTTAGCGGTAACTAGGAAGGTCCGGACGGCGGGGTAAGAGTGATGATGGTGGATGGGTGAGGAGGAGAAGGGGGGGCGGGGTGGATAGCGTGGCCGTGTATCGAGTGTTGACAGTGGTGACGGATCAGAAAGAGAGGTGAGGGTAAACATGCTTGTGTCCACACCATCTGTCAGCAGTCGTACCCCAAATACGAGCCGTAGATGGAGTCAGATGGTGGAGGGGCTGCAATTGAGCCGGAGGGAGAGGTGGGTGGGTAGGTTGGGAACGTGCCTTCTGCTTTACGTTGAGCCGGAGGGAGAAGTGGATAGGTAGGTTGGGAACGTGCCTTCTGCTTTACGATGAGCCGGAGGGAGAGATGGGTGGGGGACGTGCCTTCTCCATTATGTTGAGCCGGAGGGAGAAGTGGTTTAGGGACATGCCCTCTGTACTACTATCCTGTTTCTACCACTGTTTGTTTTCAAGTAACACCGTTACGAACCATCAGGTCTCCCGTTATCTGTCCTTCCCATTCACTCCCATGTAAAACCACCACCATGTAACGCCTCCCATGTAACACCACCACCATGTAACACCCATGTAACGCCACCACAAACACCTTCCATCTGGTGGTGGAGACACGAACGTCAGCATTACAGACTCGTCTTTGTTGGAGTGTTGGAGTGAGCCAGGGTGCGATGGAGACAGCGCCCCATACTGGGAGAGAAGAGGAGGAGGAGGAGGGAGAAAAATATATTCACATACATGTGTTCAAAAGGCTTCCATAATGTATCGTCTGGTGGAGGTGATTCACACTGCCGTATCCTTTATATTCAGTGATCGTTTTGGGGGACCTGTGGTGGTGGCCAGACCTCACTCAGAAACGTCTGGAGGTGTGTTCTCTTGACCACGTCTTGCCCCTCCCTTCCCACGCGAACGCCTCCTTCAGGAGGTCAGAAGACGAGATGACAGGGGTACTTATGTACGGTAGGTGTGGCAAGACTCATGGCCTGGGTGAAGACCTCGCCTTTGCCTCATACCTCCTCCTGCATGTTATGGGTCCTCGAAGACCTCGCCTTTGCCTCATACCTCCTCCTGCACGTCATGGGTGAGGACCTGTACCTCATACCTCCCGCTGCAGCTTGGGTACGGGACGCCCCTCTTCACGACCGCTCCTTCAGCGATGATAATCTCCCCGCCATCAGCACGCCCTTGTCCAGCTGATTGCCAGCGTCGTGTGTTGGCTCGGTGACTGACGGCTGTCTGGTGTGTGGGGGTTGGTGGTCGTGGCTCGGACCATTTTCTCTTCTGGTCCAGTTTTCATACCCTCGCTCTGTCCTCCTGTGGTATATTTTCTTCCTTTTTTTTTACCAGTTTTTCTTCCCGGTCTCTGCCTTTATTGAGTTCTGTCTCCTTCAATTTTTGTTTTTGTATTTGCCTTTCATTTACTCGTCTGTCTCATTCGCCCGTGTTGGCTCGGCTCCTGTCTGCCTCATTGTCCGTCTCCCTTCCTGCGTTCTCCTGTCCATCCCTCACTTTCCGTCCCTTGCCGTTCCCCTTTTCCCCTGTCTACCCCCGTTAGACTCTCTGTCCCTTACCCTTCCTTGTTCTCCTGTCTATCCCTCGATCTCTCCTTCCTAGGTCTCCTGTCTATACCTTACCCTTCTGTCCCTTGCCCCACCTGGGTCCCCTCCGTCCATCCCCTCACGCTCTGTCTTCCGTCCAGTCGCCAGCGTTTCTCTCTTCCGTTTCAACGGAGGGAAGTCGCTCCAGGTGTTCGCTCGGGGTCATCAAAAAAATGTATTTTTCTTTTCTTGCCCTTTTGAGAATCTGAATGCCAGTAATTAGGGGTCTCTCTCTCTCTCTCTCTCTCTCTCTCTCTCTCTCTCTCTCTCTCTCTCTCTCTCTCTCTCTCTCTCTCTCTCTCTCTCTCTCTCTTTAAGGCGTGGGATTCCTTTTTGTAGCTTCGTTGAAATCTCCCTCGGGACACTGCGTCAGGAGGGTTTATCTGATCAAACATTCCTCGCTCTTTCCCCCCCACTCCATAAAGTGGTCTCGAACTGTGGTCCTTTCGTACTCTCTCTCTCTCTCTCTCTCTCTCTCTCTCTCTCTCTCTCTCTCTCTCTCTCTCTCTCTCTCTCTCTCTCCTTGCCTTTTTACTCCACCCTCCCAAACCCCCTACCACTCGACGCGACCCCCCACTCCCCTCCTCACACTCTTCTCACGACCTCTTGAAAGGGAAAACAGTTAGCGATGTTGTCGGGTCTACGGGCCATATAGACCCCCAACCCCCCGCAGACCCCACGTCAGATGAATGCCTTTGATGGAGTGTGTACGGCGACGTCTGCAGCAGCAGCACCAGCACTACGAGTCGCCTTCTACAGGAGGCAGGTGCCGGTGTGTCTTGCCTCCGCCTGGATGAACTGCTCCTCTCCGTGGCTGTGAGGAGGAAACTTGTCAAGGGTGAACCGTATTTTTACGCCAAAAAGAATAAATAATTCCTTTTTGCCTCTCGGTCGGGGGTTGGGGCGAGGCCATGCACGGGGCGCCCCACACAGCTGTGTGGGGCGCCCCGTGCATGGCTCTCGAACCGGCCTGGCGAAGAAGCCCTTGGTCGCCTTGTGTGTGTTCGGGATGTTTACCGTGTCAGTGTGGCTGGCGGCGCTGCTGCTGGTCCGGGCCCTTCTGGTCGTCAGGACCGAAGGCGTGCGTAGTGAGATGCGTCAATGCGTTTCCTCATTAGCCACTCACCCCCCCACACCTCATGATGGCTCCCCTTCCCCACCTCACTAATTACAGGTGAGCCGGTGTCTTACGCCCACCACGGACAGATATGGGAGGGAACCCGGTGGTCCGTTACTGCTTGAATGTGTCCGTTTTTTTTCGTCTTTGTGTTTACCCTGTGTGGAGGAAGTCTGTCTGGCTTCGGCAGGAGCGACACGGCGCGTCCAGCAGTTGCCCTCTGGGTGGGTGGTGTCGTCTTTTTGCCCTCGCGCAACACGAGCCCCTCAAGCTGCCCTTACTGGCAATTTCTTCATTGCGTAAAGAAAAAAGCGCGAAAGAACATGGCAAATGGTTATTCACTTCCCGGTCAGAAAATGATAACAGGATTACTGGTTTCCAGTTGAAAAAGGGTCGAGCGCATAGGTTCGAATCCGGGTTATGGGAAGTCGGGCCACAGTCATGCCAGCTGTTCATCCATTCCTCGGGGTTAGTCGATCAAATGGGTACCTGGCTAAGCCTAGGATATATGTATATATATATATATATATATATATATATATATATAGAGAGAGAGAGAGAGAGAGAGAGAGAGAGAGAGAGAGAGAGGTAGCTTTAATGGGATGGCCTTGATTCGGGCCTCAGCTAACCTTTACCGTCTCAGCTAACATAAAGATAAGATCCCTAAGCTAAGCTCCGTTCTTCCCTTCTGCCCTCACAAACAGCCTCGTTAGGGCTCGCTCGTTTCCCTTTGCTAGGGCCGTGCGTGTGGTTTGTGGTCACACGGACCTCAGTGGCTCTTTTCTCCTGAGAGAATTGTGGTTTGTTGATGCTCGCGTTCGCTCAGTGTGTGTGTGTGTGTGTGTGTGTGTGTGTGTGTGTGTGTGTGTGTGTTCCTTTGTCCTGTGGTGGGGGGGGAGGGCATGTGACCTGGGCGGCTGGAGGTGATATATAGAGTCCCGGGGGGGGGGAGGGCATTGTGACCCCTTGGTGGTGGGCGTGGCCACGGGTCATAACCCGACACTGTGTGTGTGTGTGTGTGTGTGTGAGGGGAGAGGGGAGGGGGAGGGAAGATGAGACAGACAATTGAACAGAGATAGACAGGCGGGAGGGGAAAGGGAAGGGAAGAGCGAGATAGACATGGAGAGGGAATAAGATAGACAGACAGACAGACGGACAGAGGGAGGGGAAAAGAGAAAGGAGGGGAGTGAGACAGACAGACAGACAGACAGACAGACAGAGGTGGTAGGGGGAGAATGAAATGGAACGGAAACACTTCGGGGGTTGAAGAGGGAGGGAGGGAGGTGTGGGTGTGGTGTGGGGGGAGGGAGAAGGAGGAGGAGGGGGTATAGACCACGAGCACCCCCCCCTTCCCCCCCCTGGCGTTATCTCCCTGTGATCTGTGATAGGCTGGCCCCCCGTGGTGACGTCACCCACAGAGGACGGCGAATCACCACCGTCGTCTACCCGTTAACAACAGAACCCCCAAACGTTGGATTGGTCCGGCCAAACGGGAGCGTAACACGACGCTGCGTTGGCTTAATATGTAAATCCTTGTGTGTGTGTGTGTGTGTGTGTGTGTGTGTGTGTGTGTGTGTGTGTTCTGCATGTTCACCAAATGGCGTCCTAGCTTCGTCTCTTCGATGTATATCACCTGACTGTTATATTTCTCTTTTGTGTCTCTCCTGATGATGATGTGATTATGACACGAAAGCGCACTTGGGAACTTATCATGTTTCATTTTCCCCCGTGGACTCATAGGAATATCTTGATCATGCGCAAAATTGTGATCCTTTCCAATATATATATATATATATATATATATATATATATATATCTATATATATATATATATATATATATATATATATATATATATATATATATATATATATATTAGAGAGAGAGAGAGAGAGAGAGAGAGAGAGAGGAGTGTGTGTGTGTTTGAGGGTGTGTGTTTAAGTGTCCGGACACGTGTTGCAGTGGAGTGAGGGTGTGTGTGAGGCACGTGCAGCGCGTGCCTGCACGTGGCCAGCGCCACGTGCAGGGAAAACATAGGAAATTAATTTCCCCAAGTCTTTAACCACTTTCTTTTCATCATCGCGTGTGGTCATGGTATGGGCTCTCTCTCTCTCTCTCTCTCTCTCTCTCTCTCTCTCTCTCTCTCTCTCTCTCTCTCTCTCTCTCTCTCTCCACACACACACACACACAATGGAGGGAACAAGGACAACTGAGAGAGACCAATTTGGAGATAGAAGGATGGAATGAAAAAAAGATTTTGGGCGATAGGGGCCTGAGCATGCAGGAGGGTGAAAGACGTGCACGGGATAGAGTGAATTGGAACGGTGTGGTATACTGGGGTCGACGTGCAGTCAATAGACTGAGCCAAGGGCATGTGAAGCGTCCGGGGTAAACCATGGAAGGGTCTATGAGGCCTGGTCGTGGGAGAAGGGCAAGATCACTGGACGTGGGCGTGGGAGAGGGGGCTAGACCACAAGACGTGGGCGTGGAAGAGGGGGCTAAGATCACAGTACGTGGGCGTGGAAGAGGTGGCCAAGATCACAGGACGTGGGCGTGGGAGGAGGTGCTAACGAGTGGGGTAGGGGTGGATGGGCGGGGACAGTGTTGGTGTTTGGGGCTCTGCAATGTAACGGTTGGATGAAGTTAATTGCTGAAGCCACCAACGGACCTGGTGGTTGGCAGGAGGGTTGTCAGGTGGGGGGGGAGGGTGTTGGCAGGAGGGTTGTCAGGTGTGTGTGTGGGGGAGGGTGTTGGCAGGAGGGTTGTCAGGTGTGTGTGGGGGGGGGTGTTGGCAGGAGGGTTGTCAGGTGTGTGTGGGGGGAGGATGTTGGCAGGAGGGTTGTCAGGTGTGTGTGTGTGGGGGGGGGTGTTGGCAGGAGGGTTGTCAGGTGTGTGTGTGTGGGGGGGGGAGGGTGTTGTCAGGTGTGTGGGGGGGAAGTGTTGGCAGGAGGGCTGTGGTGCGTGCCTGTCAGGTGTTGGCAGGATGGTAACAGCTCCTGCAGGAAGGCTGTATTCACCTGATATTAAAGTTTATATTCACCTGTCAGTAAAGCTTTTGAGACCCAAATCAATGTGTGCTCCCTCAGCCCCACGGGGCCGAGATAACAGTTATCGCCCCACAGATAGACTGGGGGAAGTGTGGGGCGCCCCCGGGGTGGGTGAGCTGTGGCTTTGCTGGATGAGGGCGTGGATGACTTTGGGGGGTGGTGGATGAGGAGGAGGCGCCCCTGGTCGCGTAACCTGAGGGGAGGAGGAGAGGAGAGGGGAGAGGGGAGGGAGGTTGTTGAAGGGGTTAGGGTGAGGGAGGGTGAGGGGGTCTCCGTGCCCCCCTGTTCTGGCTTGGGACCAGTTGCTGGGATTATCCCAGCGCTGGACCACCGCCGCCCTCGCCGCCATTGTTCTAGGCGTCCCGCGGACACTCTCGCGCGCGCGCACGCACACACACACACACACACACACACACACACACACACACACACACACACACCAGCTTGCTGTGACCTGCGTTTAACAACTTCACTTTGGGGAGGACAACCGGCTGGGTTGTATCTGGGGAGGGCAGCCGGCTGGGGTTATATGTGGGGAGGGCAGCCGGCTGGGGTTATATCTGGGGAGGACAACCGGGTGGGGTATATCTGGGGTGGGCAGCCGGCTGGGTTGTATCTGGGGAGGGCAGCTCTCTGGGGTTGTATCTCTGGAGGGCAGCCTGCTGGGGTATCTGGGGAGGGCAGCTGGCTGGGGTTGTAGGTGGGGAAGACCACCGGCTGGGATGTATCTGGGGAGGGCAGCTGGTTGGGGTTGTATCTGGGGAGTGTAGCCGGCTGGGGTGTGTATGGGAAGGGCAGGCTAAAGGTGTATCTGGGGTGGGGAGGGGAGAGAGATTTTGGTCGACTGGGGTGTACCTGGGGAGGTTGTTGGGTTAGGGGGGGTGTGGGGGAGGTAGTACTGGGGGAACCTCACACGCTGCCCAGCCTCTTCCCCCCCCCCCCCCCCCCCATCCTCCACTTCATCATATATTGATTTTACGGAGATTCTGTTGGGGAGGGTGTGGGGTGGGGGGGAGGGGAGGGTGGTGGTCAGTTGGGCGGGGATCAATACCTCGCTCCGTGCCCCGCTTGGGGGGGGGGGTAGTAGTGGGGGTATATCTGTGGTATACCACTCTCTCTCTCTCTCTCTCTCTCTCTCTCTCTCTCTCTCTCTCTCTCTCTCTCTCTCTCTCTCTCTCTCCTCCCTCCCCACGACGCATCCTTCAACAGTCTGGCTGATCATGGCACGTATAGATAGATCTTTGTCTTGTCCAGTGAGGTTACTGGAACCCGCTGGTCAATGCATGAATGTGTGCTAGACAGGAAGGCATTACGATCGGCCACAACGCCCCTTGGATAATTAAGCTGCTTTTCCTTTTTCCTTTTTCTTCTTTTTTCACATTATTGTTTACGTCTGGTTTTGTGATGCCAGAGGAAGGGGGGACTGTGTGTGGTTGTCGGATGTGAGACGAGGAGGTGCAGCGTATTTCAGAGAGGTCTCTGCTTCATGAGAAATGTGGGGAGCCATGGTTAGTGCGTGTGTGTGTGTGTCTGTGTCTGTGTGTGTGTGTCTGTGTCTGTGTGTATCTGTGTCTGTCTGTGTGTGTGTGTCTGTGTGTGTGGTAGCATGTAGGGTGGCGGTGTCTAAGGTATTGCAGTGATGTGTGCGAGTTGGGACGTGTGTTGGTGTGTGTGCGCGTACAAGGCGGTGCGTGCGACGGGAAGCGGGGTGTTGGTGTGTGCATACAAGGCGGTGGTGCCCCTTGGTAGAAAGGGTCGTCGCCACTCCTCGTAGGACGTTATCCCGACGAAGGAACGGTCGCTTCATCCCTACAAAGGACCCGTGCAGTAGTTAAAAGTTCAGTAAAAGCTACGACCCTTTCATAACGGGGATGTATTGTGCTGGTGTTTTATTGTGTGTGTGTGTGTGTGTCGAAGCTGTGCAAGAAGAAGGCCCCTCTCCTCCTCCCCCTAGGGCACTGCAGGCCTCAGTCCCGCCGCCTTTGCGTCGCGCGGCTGTCGAACCCCACCAGCAACAAAAAAAAAGACTTTTACTACCTCTTAAGAAAAGAAAATGCAGAGCGTCGATAAATCAGGAACCGCAGCTGTCTTCGGGGTGTCAGCCATTGCCCCCGTCAGGTGGGTGCTGTCAGATGCAGCAGCAGCAACGCCCCTTGTGTAGCGGGTTACGTACGAAGATGGGTGGTTGCAGACGAGAGAGAGAGAGAGAGAGAGAGAGAGAGAGAGAGAGGGGGGTAACAGTCGAGTCAACAACTGCTCATGGCACCTCCCCTCTCCCTTTTTTTTCGGAATACTGCTTTGTGTTTGCCGTCGCCACCGTGCACGGCTGCAGGAGACGTTGCTGAGCTGGGAGGTGGACGACGCCGGTGGCTAGGAGGGCAGGGTTGGTCAAGACCCATCTCAGCAGGAAGGGGTGCTATGGGGGCGCTAGGAAGTATGGCAAGGGAGGGTCGTCACCGCCTCAAGATCCTTGTAATGCCTGGAGGAGGAAGGAGGTTTTTATCCTGTCCCTTCAAGGGTTTGGCTACTCTTACGAGTGGCCCTGGAGGGGAGGTAGGGCGTTGTACGGTTGGCGTGTAGTGCCCCGTGGCGCCTGGTGTACGTGGAAAGGAGAGGAACACTCACACTCGCCATGGAGCACTGCAGGACTCTAGCCTTGCTATTGGCGACTAAGGACAGAGAAGGACAGCTATGGGCTTCGACTAGGGCCACCCTCAGGTTGTCGGTGGTGAGGAAGGGAAGGTTTAGGGTCGACCTGAAGTACCCTGAGTGTCCCCGTCGGCGGAGAATGAGGCAGGGAGAGGCAACGTTGGGTCCTTCCGAATCGTGTTAGGGTATTGACAGCGGTTGAGGTTCGGGAAGCAGATGATTGTAGGGTCACTGTTGGCTGCTGCTGGAGGGTGCTCCAGAAAGGGGGAGAAGGGAGGCGTAGGGGGTCATCCAGATCCGCTGGAGAGGGTACTGCAGGAGGCCAGGACAAGATGGCTTAAGTGGCTGGTAATGGAGAGAGAAAGAGGGAGGGGGACTTGTGTGGCAAGGGAAGAGAACCGTTTGGAGTACAGCATCCCCGGTTCTTCAAGTGAGGACGTGACACTGTGTGTGTGGCAAACACTGCCATAGCCACCACGGATGTGAAGACTCCGTGAGGGAATGTTAAAAATGGAAAGGAGGAAGGAATGTCTGGATGGCTGGGTGTTTTGGAATGGATAATTGGAATGATAAGGAGACGGAGGCATATGTCGGTGAAAGATATTTACGTGGGACACACACAGATGATCCGAAGCGACGCTGATTTTCACAAGTCTGGGTGGAACGTGTGGACGAGGGGCTTGGTGTGTGTGTGTATGTGTGTGTGGAGGACGAACGAGCAGGGAGGGGGGACACTCGGACGAGTGACAGAAGTGGTGTTAGCCCACGACGCCCGCCACCCCCAGCACGGTGGCCGGACGAGTGGTATGTGAGGGGTGAGTGGTAGTCTCTGTGGACGATTACGAACAGTAGAACTGCTTTTGTCGTCCTTGACGAAGCTGTAGGGGACGAAAGACGACGACAGGTAAATTATTAGCATTGACGACAGACCAGCAGACGCCACACCAGGAGCAGCAGCTGGGGTGTGTGGAGGCCATCCCCTGGGGGACCACCAGATATACCCCAGGAACAACTGGGGTATTAAGGGGTCTTCCCCCGGACCACCAGAACACACAACCCCAGGAACAACTGGGGATATTAAAGGGGTCTTCCCCCGGACCACCAGAACACACAACCCCAGGAACAACTGGGGGTATTAAAGGGGGGGTCTTCCCCGGACCACCAGAACACAACCCCAGGAACAACTGGGGGTATTAAGAGGGGGTCTTCTCCGGACCACCAAAACACACAACCCCAGGAACAACTGGGGTGTTTCTGGGGGGGTCTGCCCCCGGACCACCCCAGGGGGGGAGCAGTAAGGGTGTGTATGGAGAGCTCATCAGAAAGCACAATAGCCCGCTTGTTTAAGGGCTTGAGATAATGGCAGGGAGAGACAGACGAAGAGACGCGTGAGTGAGACAAGCAGGGGTGGAGAATTGACTCCCTTGTCCGGGTGGGATGGGGCAGAAACGAGCCCCACGGGGTGGGGGAGGGGGCCTCCGTGGGGTAGAGACAGAGGGAAGAAGGGGGGAAGATTTGAATGGGGGGAAAGGGGGTGGGTGGGTGTCAGAGGAGTGTGGGCATTTGGGTGGAAGGGTTTGGCAGTATAGGCACACATGGAGGCCTTTTACTGAACGTGTTGGAAGTTGATGATATATATAGTGTGGTAGCTGGTGTTGGGGAGGGAGGCCCAGTGTGTGTGTGTGTGCAGATTTCGAAAGTCTGTTCTGATCAAGGTAGAAGGGGCCACCTTAAATGAGTGATATTGTGTTGTTAATATTGATATTGATAGTTCTTATTGTTATTATTATTATTATTATTATTATTATTATTATTATTATTATTATTATTATTATCATTATTATTGTTATTATTATTATTTTGTGTTGGCTATTGTTGGTGTATGGTTGTGGAGATGGGTCTTATGGTTGTGATGGCGGGTCTTGTAGTTGTGATGGGGGTCTTACGATTCTGATGGGGAGGTGGTCTTGTGGTTGTGATGGTGGGTCTTATAGTTGTGGTGGCTGGTCTTTTGGTTGTGATGGCGGGTCTTATGGTTGTGTTGTGGTGGCGGTGGAGGCGGGCCTTGGCGGTGAATGGTGGTGATGGTGTTGTTGGAGGAGGGGTCTGTTATTGATGGAGGGAGGCCTGTCGTGGGTGAGGTAGCGCGGACCACCCTGACACAATTGGGACTTAATTATCGGACTATTAGTTGGGGAAATGAACGCCATTGTCGGATTTGCGCCCCCGATGGAGTGACTCTTCCTGGCTGGAGGAGAGTGGAGAGGGGGAAGGGGTCTGGAACATGCTATGCCACGGTGGGTGACGCAGGCGGTACTCCAATGCTCAAGGGGTGGGTATTATCACCCCAACGGCAGGGGCAGGGCAGGGCCTTGGCCACGGGTGAGCTGATCGATTGCGTGAATGGGAGGCAGGCAGTCTCTCTCTCTCTCTCTCTCTCTCTCTCTCTCTCTCTCTCTCTCTCTCTCTCTCTCTCTCTAGACACACACACACACACACACACACACACACACCCTCCCTCAGGGAGCTATTGTGCTACATTAGCCTACAGTTCAGCAGCCACTGCTACCAAATTCTAGCGCCTGCCGCTGCGCTAGATTTGATAGACCCACTTGCTTTAAGCGTTCTCTTGAGTGAGTTGCACATCTCTATTGCTGCTGTTGTTACATCTCTTAAGGACGTTTTGATATTTGGCATTGATTGTTAACGATGGTTGATGCTTGGATGGCCTTGTATGAAGTAGTTTCATGTGGTGCCTTAACCTTACGATGGTTCGGGAGGTCTTCTACCTAACCCCTACAGCTGGGTCTGGCACCTTACCTTACCTTACGTATACCTTACGATGGTTTGGGAGGTCTTCTACCCCCCACACAGCTGGGTCTGGCAACTTACCTTACCTTACGTATACCTTACGATGGTATGGGAGGTCTTCTACCCTCCCCATTTAGGGCAATCGCATCTTCCTAGATTACCCTTTGGTCTCGCAGTGGTCATGTTTCCAGAGCGCTGCCTCCGCCACATAGAGCAGGGCCGTTGCTCTAGTGTTGTACGTCATGAAGGGGTGTGTGGTTGGGGGGGGGGGGTAGGGAGTAGTATATCTGAATCCAGAGCAGAAGGCCCCCGATATAGAGCCGACGCCTCCAGTCTTCCATCATGACGGGGATGATGGAAACTCGAACTCACCTCTTTGTTTTACGAGGTGCGACAGCCATGGCCTCTGGTGTGGTTGGACAGACCATTACACTTTGGATAATTCCTCCCTGTGTTCTCTCCTTCTCTGCCACTACTGCCCCAGTTATAAGCGCCTTCCGTCGTCTTGTTGCCTTCGTCCTGCCACGGGGGAAAACCTCCTCCTCCTTGCCACAGAGGACGAGGAAGATGGTGGTCGATGGTAGCCCTCCCGTTGCTCCTGCTCCTGCTGGTGTGGTGATCGGTGGTCGGTGGTAGCCCTCCCGTTGCTCCTGCTCCTGCTGGTGTGGTGATCGGTGGTCGGTGGTAGCCCTCCCGTTGCTCCTGCTCCTGCTGGTGTGGTGATCGGTGGTCGGTGGTAGCCCTCCCGTTGCTCTTGCTCCTGCTGGTGCGGTGGCGGTGGTGGTTGGGGGGCTGCTGCGCCGTCAGATCTCCATGGGGCATAAAAAGAGATTGGCGGTCAGTGGCAAAATTGGCGCCCGTTGTGTGAGGGGGGAAAAGAGAGTGGGGGAGAGTGTGCGAAAGCTGCACGTAAATGCACTGTTGATCATTAGCAGGAAACCCTCGTGAAGTGTCCCCGCGGAAAATTGGAAGAAGAAAATATGGCCCAAAAAAGCGATGGAATTGATGGGGGGGGGGGGGGGACAATGGCCCCCACTTGGCATGGGCCAGGGCGCCACTCAACTGTTATTAATGTCATATAAAAAGGTTCCTGGGGTTATTATGCGAGTCCCTCCTCCTGCCGCCCCTGGCGAGGAGTGTCCCTACTACTCCTGCTGCTGATTGGAGTGTCAGGCGAGGGGAAGGCAGGACTGACACTGGGTGACAAGGGCGCCCCCTTTTTCGGCCGCCCATCTTGTCGTCCCTTTGCTACTGAAAGTCCTGCTCTCCTCAGAAGGACTTGGCAGAGGTCCAGGGATGTCCATGGACCGTAGGATCTCTGGTCCAGGGAGAGGATAGATCCTGATCCACACGTATGCGACGCTCGCATACGCGCAGGAGAGGAATCCCCGGTGGAATTGATGAAAAGAATTTTGTCAGTTTCAATCGTATGTGCAAGATGAGACGACGCTCGCTAACCGTCTCTCATTATGGACCATTTTTTCCCTTTTTTCTCTCTTTTTTTACCCCTTTTTGTGGTGCTTTTGTGGCGTGTGTTCCCCGAGGGCGTGGATGTCGGCGTGTGGGGCGCCCTCCTACCTACAGCGTCCGGGCGGCGTGGCGACGCGTCGGGCCGCGCCCGTAGGTGGTATAGTCGCGGTGAGGGAGTGTGGTCAGGTCTGCCTCACTCACTACTGCCACAGTGGTCGTCATGCGCGCGCCCTCTGTGCTCACGCCAACAGTTCTCTGGATCAAAACAGATAATTTGTTTTAGTTTATAATCTTCTTTGCTCTTATGGTTGTACTGTTAATAAAGAACATAGAGATTATAAGGAGATTTTTCATTGCCCATTTCTCTGGTTAACCATTTTCTTTCGGAGCAGGAGGTAATACCCAAAAAGTAGAAAACGCGTTGCAAGTGTTATACCATCCAGATGTGTTGCAGTGAGGGAGGGTAGACTGTTCAAATGTTGTGGCGCGTGCTATCTATTGTGATGTTTATCCTCCGTTGTTAATGCTGTCTCTGGGAAGTGTGTGGTAGAGAGAGAGAGAGAGAGAGAGAGAGAGAGAGAGAGAGAGAGAGAGAGAGAGAGAGAGAGATTACGTGTGCGTATAGAGTGGACTTTGTGTGTGTGTGTGTGTGTGTGTGTGTGTGTGTGTGTGTGTGTGTGTGTGTGTGTACTCAACCAGTTCAGTGTAGTACACTCAGATCAGTTGATCTGGGCGGCTGACTTCATCAGTTGCCTCGAAAATGCAGAGGGAACACACCACCTGGTCCCCGACAGATGGTTGGGGGGGATCGCCTCATCTCAGTGGTTGCCAGATGGTGCCCATCAGCCTAAGGGGGATGGTGGGGGCGGGGGGGAGATAGAATGTTTCCACCCTTCTCCCTCACTCCTGAGGGCGTCGACAGATGGGGACCAACCAGCTATCTAGAACCGTTCCTCCACCACCCCATCCTCCTTTTCGACAGCTGGTGTCCACAGGTGGTAACGCGCGAGGCAGGCTAGAGCACTTCTCCCCTCTTACCCTCCCCGCCCCCCTTCTGCAGCTGGTGTCCACAGGTGGCCCTCCAGCGGCTCGTGTGAGGGGAGCGGCCATGTGTGGAGGAGGTTGGGAGGCAACAAGTGTTGTGTGTGTGTGTGTGTGTTGTGATCTGGTGTTGTGGACCGCGTTCCCTGCAGAACTACCCACTGCCGAATGAATACGCAGTGGGAGCGATGGGCGGCAGTGGGAGTGAGGGAGGAGGAGGAGAGGAGTGGCAGCAGTGGGAGTGAGGGAGGAGGGTGGGTAGTATTACCCAGTGTCCACTATGGTAGGGTGTTCGGGGTTGGGTTGGCCCCTCCGCCCCCTCCCTCCGAAGGGCGGAGCCCTTGAGGGCTGGAGGGGGTCCGGCGCCCCCTCACTCTGCATCTGTTGCCAGGGCTGAGGCAGGACCAGATGGGTAAAATGCAGAGAATGGCTTTACCATGCACTGTTGCCCCTCATGCGTCTTGCATGAGATCGCTCTTGAAGAGAATTTGTGTCTAGGGTTAATGGTAACGTAACCCACACACACACATACACACACACACACACTCACACTCACACACACACACACACACACACACACACACACACACACATACACACACACACACACACACACAGACACACACACACACACACACACACACACACACACACACATACACACACACACACACACACACAGACACACACACACACACACACACACACACACACACACACACACCTGCTTCAGAGGAACCTTCCCATTTTCTGATTAATGCTGTTCCCAGGAGGCGATGGCAAAACCCCCCTCCACTTCCTCCTCCTCCTCCCTCCCCTTTCCGTGGGGCTTGCACACCGCCAAGGAAGTCATCATCGTCCGCCGGCAAGTGTTACCAGGTTGCGTCATCGGAATTGCTTTCTCGGTAAAGAACTTTTCATTCCAAAGGAGTACATGGTTTCCCTGCTACTGGAAGTAACGCACCCGTAGAGATGTATATCAACTGACTGTTATATATCCTTTCCTGTATCTCCCCCTGATGATGATGATGTGATCATTACACGAAAGTGCACTTGGCAACCTAACGTGTTCCATTTCCCCGTGGACTCATAGGAATATATATATATATATATATATATATATATATATATATATATATATATATATATATATATATATATATATATATACGGTTTTCCTCTGTATAATTGGACAAATAAACACTTTAGCCAGAGCTCAAGTGGTCGACGTTGCGCGCCAAAATAATGTAGTCGCTGGTAGATGTGTTCGCCAGCGTGTGCGACGTGTTGGACAGTGCGCCGGGTGACAGGGCGGCCGTTACACGTGGCCGTAAATAATTTATTGGCCGGTGTTACGTGACTTGGAGGGGGGGAAGAGAGCACGCACTCCAGATGCACTGTTGTTGTTGTTGTTGTTGTTGTTGTATCCCGGGACACGTCGGGGCGTATTGTGTCAGCTGCTGGCTGGGATAATCCCAGGCCCGGACGCACGTCACATGTGGAATCACCTTGGTTTATCCTATGATGGTTTGGAGTGTTTTGTTTTTGTTAATTTAATCGTTTTATTGTTTTATTATTACTCCTATTATTATTATTATTATTATTATTATTATATTATTATTACTATTATTTTTGTTATTATTACTATTGATTGCCGTTTCTTCATAAGCGGGTAAAGCTATTCAGACTATATAGTGTTTTGCTGTGTGTATATATATATATATATATATATATATATATATATATATATATATATATATATATATATATATATATATATATTCCTATAAGTCTACAGGGAAAATGAAACACGATAAGTTGCCAAGTGCACTTTCGTGTCATAATCACATCATCATTAGGGGAGACATAAGAGAGAAATATAACAGTCAGTTGATATACAACACAGAGACGTAGTTAGGACGCCATTTGGTAAACATGTATAAGTAAAGAGCTCATGGCCTCCATTTCCTCGGGATTCGAGGTGTTAAGAACACACTTGGCACAGCTGTTGGGGTTTTAGATGCCTTTATTGATTGACAAAAGATATCTACCACGGATGGAAAGATCTCATCAAGGCCTTGACTTAGAACGTAGGGTAAGGGTGAAGAAGAAGAAGAGGAGGAGGAGGATGAGGAAGAAGAAGAGATGGAAGGAGGTAAGGTTAAGAATCGTGTGTGTTTGAGGAGCGAATATTTACCCAAGAACATGGCAAGAAAAATTGGCTTCACATATGGGTACGTGTGAGGGGGAGGAGCAGCTCTATATGTAGCTGTCCCAGTCGTGTTGTAAGGGTAAGGTAAGGTGCCAGACCCAGCTGTGTGTGGGGTAGAAGACCTCCCAAACCATCGTAAGGTATACGTAAGGTAAGGTAAGGTGCCAGACCCAGCTGTGTGGGGGTAGAAGACCTCCCAAACCATCGTAAGGTATACGTAAGGTAAAGTAAGGTGCCAGACCCAGCTGTGTGTGGGGTAGAAGACCTCCCAAACCATCGTAAGGTATACGTAAGGTAAGGTAAGGTGCCAGACCCAGCTGTGTGGGGGTAGAAGACCTCCCAAACCATCGTAAGGTATACGTAAGGTAAGGTAAGGTACCAGACCCAGCTGTGTGTGGGGTAGAAGACCTCCCAAACCATCGTAAGGCATACGTAAGGTAAGGTAAGGTGCCAGACCCAGCTGTGTGTGGGGTAGAAGACCTCCCATACCATCGTAAGGTATACGTAAGGTAAGGTGCCAGACCCAGCTGTGTGTGGGGTAGAAGACCTCCTAAACCATCGTAAGGTATACGTAAGGTAAGGTGCCAGACCCAGCTGTGTGAGGGGTAGAAGACCTCCCATACCATCGTAAGGTATACGTAAGGTAAGGTAAGGTGCCAGACCCAGCTGTGTGGGGGTAGAAGACCTCCCAAACCATCGTAAGGTATACGTAAGGTAAGGTAAGGTGCCAGACCCAGCTGTGTGGGGGTAGAAGACCTCCCAAACCATCGTAAGGTATACGTAAGGTAAGGTAAGGTGCCAGACCCAGCTGTGTGGGGGTTAGAAGACCTCCCAAACCATCGTAAGGCATACGCAAGGTAAGGTAAAATCCCACACCTAGCTGTAGGGGGGTAGAAACCTCCCAAACCATCCAGTCACGTCACACTTACGTAACGGCAAGTCAGTCACAGTGCGAGTGCCATACATAAGTCACGACTCCTGCACCAGCAGTAGCAACAGTAGGGTCCTCAAGCAGGGGGGGGGCGAGACGGGCCCGCCACAATAGGAAGGGGAGGGCGCGACAGCCGGCCTTAGCGTTAGGGGAGGGGGAGGAGGAGAGGGGGGGAATGACACTACTTCAGCTGCACCGATGCATCGCCTCCCGCGCACCGGGACGACCGGGTCCCATCCCGCCGCTGGCGCCATGGGCGAGCCAGCGACACGTGCCGGAAGGGCTCGTCACCCGTATGGGATCTCGTGGCATACCGCTTTTCTTCCCCTTCTTCCCCTTCCCCTTCCTCGAGCCTTTTAAGTTTGAGGGAAGGGGAGGAGGAAGGGGGGAGGGGGAGGCGATCAATAACCTCATTAATACGACTCAGTCCATGGCTGGAAGGGGAAGGGAAGGGGTGGGAAAGGGGGGTTGTTGGTGTGGGTAGAGGGGGAGGGGGATTAAAATAAGGGGTGAGGGGTGTGTGTGTGTGTGTGTGTGTGTGTAAGATTTGTGTGAACAGCCTTTCCCAAAGATGGCGGGGAAAGGGGGGGGGGGGTAAAACGGGGGATTTATTTACCGATCGTCTTAAACTGGCTCCGTTTTTTTTTTATGTGGTTGGTCACTGTTCCCCTTTTGGTGTATTAGTGATGGTAATGATGTCGGGGGGGGGGGGGGGGGGTTGTAGGCTGGTGGAGGCCAAGACAGCTGGTTGACTCTTGAGTGTCGCCCATATCATCCTGCGCTGCACTGCTCCCACCCACCACACACACACACATAGGGTTGCCTGCCCTCCTCCTACGCCGTCGCCCAGGTTCGAGCCGGCATAGGGTTCGAATCCTAGTTCGAATCCTATGCACATTGTGCTTTGCTGAAAATGATATAGATATTCTAATTATATACATTTTCATAGTTATATAAATTTTCATGATTGTATAGATTTTATCATTATTATTTATCTCGTAAGTTTTTTATTTCCCTTCTGCTTGAAGACCTGCCAAGAAATGGTCATCTCTGTGCTGGACGACTGAATTGCCCCAGTTAACTGCCGGTTAAGGGGGAATGGGTAGTTTGTAACGAGCAGGTGTGGGATAAATGGTGCCAACGGCTGACCTGAAATGACCCAGGTCACTGGTGGTCCGTCCGGGGCGGGTGGGGTGGAGGGTCAGGTGGAGGCGCTGGTGATGGTGGGTTGAGGGTCAGGTGGAGGCGCTGGTGATGGTGGGGTGGAGGGTCAGGTGGAGGCGCTGGTGATGGTGGGGTGGGGGTCAGGTGGAGGCGCTGGTGATGGTGGGGTGGAGGGTCAGGTGGAGGCGCTGGTGATGGTGGGGTGGAGGGTCAGGTGGAGGCGCTGGTGATGGTGGGGGTGGAGGGTCAGGTGGAGGCGCTGGTGATGGTGGGTTGAGGGTCAGGTGGAGGCGCTGGTGATGGTGGGGTGGAGGGTCAGGTGGAGGCGCTGGTGATGGTGGGTTGAGGGTCAGGTGGAGGCGCTGGTGATGGTGGGGTGGAGGGTCAGGTGGAGGCGCTGGTGATGGTGGAGAGGGGGGGTAAGGTGATGGGGGGGGTTGAGGATAAAGGTGGAGGTTTGTAGGTGTGAAGGACATGGATGAGGGGTTGGAGATCAGTGTTGGTGATGGTGATGGAGATAGATGAGGGTGAGGGAAGTGTTGGAGGGCGGGAGGGTGGTGGGTGGTGGGCGGGCGGCGGTTATTGGGGGGTGGCAGTGATGGGCGGGTGGGTGGCTGGGCGGGACAGAACGGCCGACCCACGACACATGTGGGATGAAACGGGAGCACACACACACACAGGGGCAGTCAGGCGTCCACACTCACACACTCTCTCTCTCTCTCTCTCTCTCTCTCTCTCTCTCTCTCAGATCCCCGCCCAATCGCCTTTGTGGTATAATGATAATGATGATAATGATGATAATGATATGATAGCTAAATCCATGATGATAAGATGAGGGAAGAGCGACCGATGCTCAAAGGGAAAACGTGCACGGCGATCCCGGATGAGAAACAGTACGGAGCAAAATGGGAAGTGATTCACCTGGATCTCTGTACCTTCCTCCCCATCACCCCATCACCCCATCCCCCCATTATGATGGGGAGTAAGTATACACATGTTTGAAGACCAATTTTGGGGGCGCGCGCGTGTGAATAGAAGTCTGTATACAGTTTGGGAGAGAGGAAGTAAACTTATTTCGTAGACTTTCGTCTTAACTACCGATCACTTCAAACTCCTTCCTGTTGGTTTGGATGTGTTGTTGGTAAACAACTTAAGTTTCTGTTTACGGAGAGGGAAGACCGTCCCTGTGTCTCATTCTCAACTTGAAATTGCTATTGCTAGAGACTCGGCTGAGAGTGTATGATGTGTGGTATTCCAAAACGTGCCCCCTTTTTTTTACCCCTTGGATATGACTTGTAAACAGGGTGAGTTGAATTTACACTTCCCTTGTAAACGCACCTGTTGTTGTTGTTGTTGTTTACACGGAGACCAGAGCCTAAAAGGGTAAAATGCACCCTTTTTTTGACGCCTTAGGAGACAAATATGTCTTTTACAGCTGCTTTACCTACGTTATGTGTCTGTAACTTCGACCGACTTCCTTTGCAGGTGAATGTAAGAGTTTTGGAGAGAGGGGCCGAGTGTGTGGACTGTTGTGGATGAGAGGGCCTGGGTGTTGTGGATGAGAGGGCCTGGGTGTTGTGGATGAGAGGGCCTGGGTGTTGTGGATGAGAGCGCTTGGATGTTGTGGATAGGGGCCTGGGTGTTGTGGATGAGAGGGCCTAGGTGTTGTGGATGAGAGGGCCTGGGTGTTGTGGATGAGAGCGCTTGGGTGTGTGGATAGGGGCCTGGGTGTTGTGGATGAGAGCGCTTGGGTGTTGTGGATAGGGGCCTGGGTGTTGTGGATGAGAGGGCCTAGGTGTTGTGGATGAGAGGGCCTGGGTGTTGTAGATGAGAGGGCCTGGGTGTTGTGGATGATAGTACACTTATGTTCCATTCTCAATAAAGAACATGGTTGGTGTGGTAGATATATAGGCTTAACGACCCGTTAGTGTGGTTTGTGGAGGAATAAGTTGTAGACTGGCTCGTTAACCTGGTAACGATCTCAGGGGACAGTTACGCCGCGGGAACGCTCCCTATACGCCACCACCGGATCAAGTTCCCGCGTCCGGTCAACGCACAAGGGCCCCGGATTACGCTTAATGACCCTCATTTGACGTAGGGCATTACGCTCCGGTAGGGGGTAGATGGGGGGGGGTATTGTTCACCCGGGCCTGGTTAGGGCGAAAGTCGTTGACACAAGTTATTGCGCGAGAGAAAATGGGGGGTGGTACCCTCTCCATATGTACGCCCGTTTTCCTCGTGTAGCGCCGCGCACCCCGTTTTCTTTCTTTCTTTTTTTTTTTTTTATTGACAGTTGCTGTTCTTGTCGTCATTGTAGGGTCGCGTGAAGACAAGGGCCCGAGGAAGGGACACAGGAAGGAGAGGGCCCTGTAAGTGCCCTTAAGGGCTAAGGCCTTAGCCAGACCTAAGGCTTGGCGGAATCTTGAACATGAACATCGTTTTCTGTGGAGTTCATGACTGAATCTAGTGTCCCGTTTTCTGTGTAGTCTATGATTGTGCCTTTCGTCTCGTTTTCCGTAGAATTTTTGATTGTGGTCAAGGGTCGTACCATTGTCCTAAGGGGTCGTATTCAAGGGTCGTATACCGTCGTGTTCAAGGGTCGTATACCGTCGTGTTCAAGGGTCGTATACCGTCGTGTTCAAGGGTCGTATACCGTCGTGTTCAAGGGTCGTATACCGTCGTGTTCAAGGGAGGTTGGACGTGAGAGAGACACAGGGCAGGTGGCGAACCCCCCCCCCCCCCCCCCCCCCCCCGGGTATTGACCGCTCGGGTCGTTGGGCATCAGACCAATTACCATCACCTGAACTACCAATTATCCCTAGTGGCATGTCATTTGTATTTAACGACCCCAATTACAGCGGTTGTCAGGCCCGGGTGTCGGTACATGGGAAGGACAGATAACACAAGACCTGATGGTCTATGACCAGGTTATCTGCTGGAGGACAGTACAACATGGGAAGGACAGATAACACAAGACCTGATGGTCTATGACCAGGTTATCTGCTGGAGGACAGTACAACGCAAATACATTTTAGAATATACGTAAACCTGTAGCATAGACATGTTCCTCCGTTTTCTGTTTCCGAAATTCCACTTCCTAAAATCAGGCATTATTTCCGATGAAAAAAAAAATATATATAATATCGATCATTTTTTCTGGAGTGTTTATTGTAGTTAAAGTGGTATGTGGTTCTTTTTTACGACAGACGATTATCCCCATTCGAAGAGAAAAAAATAGAGAGGGATCAAGTATTTATAGTCACCCCCCCTCCATTAATCCGTTTTCTATTATGGTTTAATTATGTGCGTGAGGCAGATGTTTCCTGGATGCTGAAGAGCCATTTATTATTTATATATATGTCTATTTTTTTCCTTCTGGATAAATGGACGACTTTGTCCATCCAAGGGACGTCCAGTCGTCCAAGCTGTTTCAAGTGACGTTGTGTTATCCCTTCCCCCTTTCCCCCCTTCCCCCTCCCATTTCCCCCCCTATCCTTGCCCTTCCCTTCCCCCTTCCCTTCCCCCTTTCCCTTCCCCTTTCCCTTCCCCTTCCTTCCCCCTCCCCTTTCCTTCCCCTTCCCTTTCCCATCTCTTCCCCCTCGTGCTCTAGGGTCGTACCGTCGTGCTCAAGGGTCGTACTGTCATATTCGGAGGGTCGTACCGTCGTGCTCAAGGGTCGTACCGTCGTGCGCAAGAGTTACGTAGTGATGAAAGAAAAAAAGAAAAAACACCTTCGCTCGTTAGCCTCTGACGACCGTGAATGGCTTTCGCTGTGAGAGAGGGGTCGTTAGGGGTCACGCATCGTTACGACTCACCAGAGGAGACGTGTGTGTGTGTATGTGTGTGTGTGTATGTGTGTGTGTGTGTGTGTGTGTCATTACGCCCATTACCCCCGTGCTGATACCGGGTCGTAATGACGACCCAACCGCTGATAACGTATATCGGCGTGTCGTTGCAGTGAGGGGCCCCCCGGGTTTGATCTCTGTTATCAGTTGCAATCACATGATGTCAGATGGCATTATCTTCCCCCTCCTCTTCCCCCCCATCATTAACCCCCCCCCTCGTTCAAGTGTCGCCTGGTTGTTAACTGTAACGAGGGGATGGGTCATGTTATTATCTGGGCATGTACAAGATGAATTATTATTTTATGATGATAATTAATGATGTTATCATCATTATGATGATGATGTAATCATTAGTGATACTATTAGTTAGTGTTATTTCTTATTATTATTATTATTATTATTATTATTATTATTATTACTGTCATCATTAATATTATTATTATTATTATTATTATTATTATTATTATTATTATTATTACTATCATCATTAATATTATTATTATTATTATTATTATTATTATTATTATTATTACAATTATATTATTATATTATTATTATTATTATTATTATTATTATTATCGTATAGATACGTCAACATGCACTTGCCTTCACCAGTGACGTCTTGCGATGTCTGAAGATCGTAAGGGGGGTAAGGGGAGGGTAATGTTGTCATTAAGAACCTGTTATTAATGTCATTAACAACCTGTTATTAATGCATCATGGTTGTTGAAAGTTGTAAGGGGCGCTACAATCCATTTTTCTTTTATTTTCAACATTTTTACAATATTTTTTCTTTTTGTTCTTTACAGGTAAATGGGTTGGCAGACGTGGTCGCTTTTTCGTCCAGGTGTTGGTCGACGGTAAGTGTGTGTGTGTGTGTGTGTGTGTGTGTGTGTAGGACCCCCTCCTGCAGGAGAGCTGCTCCCCCTGCAGGATTACGGTGTCGCTTGGCCCTTGCTTGTGTCGAGGGGCGGCAGGAGAGAGAGAGACCCACCCCCTCCCCCCCAGCGCAGCTGCTCTGCCCCCGCCCCTCACCCAAGCCCTTGGGTCTACGGAGGTGGTGGAGGGGGGGGGGGGTCAAGATGTCGGGGGAGGGCGTGGGCGTGGGTGTGGGAACCCATTGTTTCGGACGGATTAGGGAGGCGTGGGACGCAGGCGTGGGACCAGAAAATAGAAAAATTATGTATGTTCGTTAGATAGATTGATAGATGTTGATATGTGGGTTCGTTAGATAGATAGATAGATTGTTAGATGTTGATATGTGGGTTCGTTAGATAGATAGATTGATAGATGTTGATGTGTGGGTTCCTTAGATAAATAGATAGATTGGTAGATGTTGATATATGGGTTCGTTAGATAGATAGATTGATAGATGTTGATATGTAGTTCTTTAGATAGATTGGTAGATATTGATATGTGGATAGATAGATAGGTGCATAGATCGATAGATATTGATATGTGGGTTCGTTAGATAGATAAGATGTATAGAATGATTAGATAATTATATAATGGATTGTTTAATCCTTTATAGGAAACAGATAGTGTTTGGATATCGATAGATCTTCTCTTAACTTTGATTTAGAAGTTTGAATAGTTTTTTTGTGGTGTTTGGAGTTGATGGTAAACTTGGGATGTGGGTAAAATTAATATTGTTCCCGCGACTTGGACGGAGCGCCGTTTTCTTTCATTGTTGCCATTGTGCCGCTTAAGACAATAGAGAAAACGGAGCGCGGAGTCGCTCTCTGAATGGGCGACTTACTAAAGGGATTCGATGCCTACGAATTGAAGGCCAAATGTATATTTAATGAGTTGATAATGAATAGCCATTTTGAGGTTCATTTGTACCGTGTTACGCAAGTGGCTAATTGCTCTGTGCGTGAAAGACTTGTGGAATGGTGATAGTCGGGGAGTGACGTAGTTTAGTATACCTGGAGTCGCTATAGAGACGTTAATTCAACGTTATCGTGATAACGTAATCTTGCCTTACGACGGTCGGTATATCACCAGACATAAACGTGCCATTTCCGTCTTGATAAATGGTTTTGCTTTTAAAAGTCACCCTCTATTATGTGTACTCCGTTTTCTTTCATTCTTGTGTTTTCTTTAGCGGCCGACTCTTTAATGACAGACGATGTAGATGATACTACTTCTACTTCTACTACTACTTCTACTACTACTACTACTACTATTACTACTACTGACATTATAATGATAATGATAATAATAATAAAAAAGATAATGAATGGTTTATTGTATTTAATCTTTGTATTTAATCGTTTTCTCTGCGTGTCTTTTTATATATATTCACAGGTATCGTTTTCTATCAATATTTCTATATATATATATATTCACAGGTATGATTTTCTATCAATATCTTTTTATATATATATTCACAGGTATCGTTTTCTATCAATATCTTTTTTATATTTACAAGTATCGTTTTCTATCAATATCTTTTTTATATTTACAAGTATCGTTTTCTATCAATATCTTTTTTATATTTACAAGTATCGTTTTCTATCAATATCTTTTTCATATTTACAAGTATCGTTTTCTATCAGTATCTATTTTTACAGTTATCTTCATTGTAAGTACCATTTTTAAGGATATCTTTTTAAGTATACTTTTTTCTTAAGTATATTCTTTTACTTGTGTCTTTTTTTATAAGTATCTTTAATGTCTATTTTGTAAGTAGATCTTTTTTAAGTATATATTATTTTTTACATTTTCTGTTGAACGGAGGTGCTGTAAATGTTGGTGATGAGGGCGAAAGAGTGTTGGAGAGGAGAGAGAGATTGCGTTGGAGGAGACATTGAAGTGGTGGTGATGGTGGTGGTGAGAGAGAGAGAGAGAGAGTTCCGTTTCCGATGATTCACAGAATTTATAGCGTACTTCCTCCCTCTCTCTCTCTCTCTCTCTCTCTCTCTCTCTCTCTCTCTCTCTCTCACTCGGCTCATCGGCAACTGAACCCTCCTTTGCCGATACACCCCAGCTGGTCGGTCCCCATCCTGCCGATTCATCCATGGGGCGGGGGGGGGGAGGCCCCCCCCCTACCGATACACCGATGACTGGAAGGCATCGGAGAGAGAGAGAGAGAGAGAGAGAGAGAGAGAGAGAGAGAGAGAGAGAGAGAGAGAGAGAGAGAGAGAGAGAGAGGAGGGAGAGGAGCGAGAGATTGCCACGGGTGAAAGTAATAATTGTTCAGTCGTTGATGTAGCTTGAAATATCGGCCGGGGGAAGGGGAGGGGGGGGGAGAAGTAGCCGATTTCGTATCGCCTCACAGACGCCCAGGGGCGCGATCTCACCCCCCCCCTCCCACCCCCCGCCTCAAAAACTAGCCAGAGGGAGGGGGGGTAGGTAGGTGGGAGGGCGCACGCCAGTGTAAAACCATGAGATGTGTTTTTATTGGGAGGGAAAGTTTTGATGGGGGGTTGGGGGAGGTTATACGCGTGTGTGTGTGTGTGTGTGTGTGTGTGTGTGTGTGTGTGTGTGTGTGTGTGTATGACCCTGAGGAAGTGTGGTTCTTATGGAGGGGGGGGAGGTGACCTTTTTTAGTTTATCATTATTAATATCTTTTATTTAAGGTGGGAAAATGCTCGAGATTCGCTTGAAATACGAGATGTGTGTGTGTGTGTGTGTGTGTGTGGTGGTGGTGTACGCAGTGTGTGGAGAAGGGTAGTGGTTGAGGAGGGGGGATGGTGGTGGTGATGTACGCAGTGTGTGGAGAGGGGTAGTAGTTGAGGAGGGGGGGATGGTGATGGGATGTGCGTCGTGTGTGGACGGGCGTAGTAGTTGAGGAGGGAGGAGGGGGTGTGTCTCTTCCTTCCACCTCCCCCTCTCTCTTCCCCCGACCTGAGACCTGTTGTTCTTTGGAGTCCTCGTGTATTTTGAATTCCTCCTGCCCCCCTTTGGACTCTTTTTGGCCACTTGGATTCCTCCTCCCCCCCCTTTGGAGTCCTCGCCTTTCCATCACCTCGAGGATCGAGCGTTACGGGGGGACGACCCCCCCCCTTCCCACCATGACCTCCCCCTCTCCCCCCCCCTGTTTGTGGACTTCCGCACCTTACCTTATCTTGGGTTGGTTCCGGAGGCGTGTGTGTGTGGAAGGGGTGGAGCAGTGGAAGGGGTGTGGCGCGCGACGAGGAGGAGAAGGGATGGGGGACGAGTGGAAGAGTTTGGATAGGGAGGAAGGGGCGTATCCCCTCGAGTGTGTGTGTGTCTGTGTGGGTGTGGAAGGGGTGGAGCAGATGGAAGGGGGTGTGGCGCGCGACGAGGAGAAGGGATGGGGGACGAGTGGAAGAGGTTGGATAGGGGGGAAGGGGCGAAACCCCTCGAGTGGGTGGGGGGAAGGGGTGGAGCGGGGAAGGGGTGGGGCGCAAGGAGAAGGGATGGGGGACATGGAAGATTTGGGAATAGGGAGGAAGGGGCGTATCCCCTCGAGGGTTGTGTTTTGTGTTTTTGAGTGTGTGTGGGAAGGGGGGGAGCAGTGGAAGGGGTGTGGCGCGCGACGAGGAGGGAAGGGAGGGGGGACGAGTGGAAGAGTTTGGAAAGGGAGGAAGGGGCTACCCCTCGAGTGTGGTTTTGGTGGAAGGGGTGGAGCGGGGGAAGGGGGTGTGGCGCAAGGAAAAGGGGATGGGACGAGGGAAGAGGTTTGGGATAGGGAGAAGGGGGCTACCCCCAGTGTTTTGTTTTGGGGTTTTGTGTTTTGGTGGGGGTGGTGTGATAAGCAGCGTGCATGTGAGCGACCAACCCCGGGCTTGCTGGGGTTCCCCACCCTCCCCCCAAAAACCCCACCACACCCCCACCCACCTCATTAGGGTTCACCCTGCTGGAGGGGCGTGGCCGGCGAGCCCGTGGGACTGCAAACACGCCCTTAACTACTGAAATACCCGTGTACTGCAGAAAACCCTGGTAACTACAAGAATACACCCAATGCCCCTGTACTACGAAAACACCATATGTACACAAAAAACCCCTGTGACTACAGAATACCCCGGACACGGGAAAACACCCTGTGACTACAGAAAACCCTGTTTAACTACAGAAAACCCCTGTACTACAGAATACACCCCCTTTACATTTAATAAAAACACCCTGTTACAAAAGAATACACCCTGTGTACTACAGAATACACCCTGTGTACTACAGAATACACCCTGTGTACTACAGAATACACCCTGTGTACTACGGAATACACCCTGTGTACTACGGAATACACCCTGTGTACTACGGAATACACCCTGTGTACTACGGAATACACCCTGTGTACTACGGAATACACCCTGTGTACTACGGAATACACCCTGTGTACTACGGAATACACCCTGTGTACTACGGAATACACCCTGTGTACTACGGAATACACCCTGTGTACTACGGAATACACCCTGTGTACTACGGAATACACCCTGTGTACTACGGAATACACCCTGTGTACTACGGAATACACCCTGTGTACTACGGAATACACCCTGTGTACTACGGAATACACCCTGTGTACTACGGAATACACCCTGTGTACTACGGAATACACCCTGTGTACTACGGAATACACCCTGTGTACTACGGAATACACCCTGTGTACTACGGAATACACCCTGTGTACTACGGAATACACCCTGTGTACTACGGAATACACCCTGTGTACTACGGAATACACCCTGTGTACTACGGAATACACCCTGTGTACTACGGAATACACCCTGTGTACTACGGAATACACCCTGTGTACTACGGAATACACCCTGTGTACTACGGAATACACCCTGTGTACTACGGAATACACCCTGTGTACTACGGAATACACCCTGTGTACTACGGAATACACCCTGTGTACTACGGAATACACCCTGTGTACTACGGAATACACCCTGTGTACTACGGAATACACCCTGTGTACTACGGAATACACCCTGTGTACTACGGAATACACCCTGTGTACTACGGAATACACCCTGTGTACTACGGAATACACCCTGTGTACTACGGAATACACCCTGTGTACTACGGAATACACCCTGTGTACTACGGAATACACCCTGTGTACTACGGAATACACCCTGTGTACTACGGAATACACCCTGTGTACTACGGAATACACCCTGTGTACTACGGAATACACCCTGTGTACTACGGAATACACCCTGTGTACTACGGAATACACCCTGTGTACTACGGAATACACCCTGTGTACTACGGAATACACCCTGTGTACTACGGAATACACCCTGTGTACTACGGAATACACCCTGTGTACTACGGAATACACCCTGTGTACTACGGAATACACCCTGTGTACTACGGAATACACCCTGTGTACTACGGAATACACCCTGTGTACTACGGAATACACCCTGTGTACTACGGAATACACCCTGTGTACTACGGAATACACCCTGTGTACTACGGAATACACCCTGTGTACTACGGAATACACCCTGTGTACTACGGAATACACCCTGTGTACTACGGAATACACCCTGTGTACTACGGAATACACCCTGTGTACTACGGAATACACCCTGTGTACTACGGAATACACCCTGTGTACTACGGAATACACCCTGTGTACTACGGAATACACCCTGTGTACTACGGAATACACCCTGTGTACTACGGAATACACCCTGTGTACTACGGAATACACCCTGTGTACTACGGAATACACCCTGTGTACTACGGAATACACCCTGTGTACTACGGAATACACCCTGTGTACTACGGAATACACCCTGTGTACTACGGAATACACCCTGTGTACTACGGAATACACCCTGTGTACTACGGAATACACCCTGTGTACTACGGAATACACCCTGTGTACTACGGAATACACCCTGTGTACTACGGAATACACCCTGTGTACTACGGAATACACCCTGTGTACTACGGAATACACCCTGTGTACTACGGAATACACCCTGTGTACTACGGAATACACCCTGTGTACTACGGAATACACCCTGTGTACTACGGAATACACCCTGTGTACTACGGAATACACCCTGTGTACTACGGAATACACCCTGTGTACTACGGAATACACCCTGTGTACTACGGAATACACCCTGTGTACTACGGAATACACCCTGTGTACTACGGAATACACCCTGTGTACTACGGAATACACCCTGTGTACTACGGAATACACCCTGTGTACTACGGAATACACCCTGTGTACTACGGAATACACCCTGTGTACTACGGAATACACCCTGTGTACTACGGAATACACCCTGTGTACTACGGAATACACCCTGTGTACTACGGAATACACCCTGTGTACTACGGAATACACCCTGTGTACTACGGAATACACCCTGTGTACTACGGAATACACCCTGTGTACTACGGAATACACCCTGTGTACTACGGAATACACCCTGTGTACTACGGAATACACCCTGTGTACTACGGAATACACCCTGTGTACTACGGAATACACCCTGTGTACTACGGAATACACCCTGTGTACTACGGAATACACCCTGTGTACTACGGAATACACCCTGTGTACTACGGAATACACCCTGTGTACTACGGAATACACCCTGTGTACTACGGAATACACCCTGTGTACTACGGAATACACCCTGTGTACTACGGAATACACCCTGTGTACTACGGAATACACCCTGTGTACTACGGAATACACCCTGTGTACTACGGAATACACCCTGTGTACTACGGAATACACCCTGTGTACTACGGAATACACCCTGTGTACTACGGAATACACCCTGTGTACTACGGAATACACCCTGTGTACTACGGAATACACCCTGTGTACTACGGAATACACCCTGTGTACTACGGAATACACCCTGTGTACTACGGAATACACCCTGTGTACTACGGAATACACCCTGTGTACTACGGAATACACCCTGTGTACTACGGAATACACCCTGTGTACTACGGAATACACCCTGTGTACTACGGAATACACCCTGTGTACTACGGAATACACCCTGTGTACTACGGAATACACCCTGTGTACTACGGAATACACCCTGTGTACTACGGAATACACCCTGTGTACTACGGAATACACCCTGTGTACTACGGAATACACCCTGTGTACTACGGAATACACCCTGTGTACTACGGAATACACCCTGTGTACTACGGAATACACCCTGTGTACTACGGAATACACCCTGTGTACTACGGAATACACCCTGTGTACTACGGAATACACCCTGTGTACTACGGAATACACCCTGTGTACTACGGAATACACCCTGTGTACTACGGAATACACCCTGTGTACTACGGAATACACCCTGTGTACTACGGAATACACCCTGTGTACTACGGAATACACCCTGTGTACTACGGAATACACCCTGTGTACTACGGAATACACCCTGTGTACTACGGAATACACCCTGTGTACTACGGAATACACCCTGTGTACTACGGAATACACCCTGTGTACTACGGAATACACCCTGTGTACTACGGAATACACCCTGTGTACTACGGAATACACCCTGTGTACTACGGAATACACCCTGTGTACTACGGAATACACCCTGTGTACTACGGAATACACCCTGTGTACTACGGAATACACCCTGTGTACTACGGAATACACCCTGTGTACTACGGAATACACCCTGTGTACTACGGAATACACCCTGTGTACTACGGAATACACCCTGTGTACTACGGAATACACCCTGTGTACTACGGAATACACCCTGTGTACTACGGAATACACCCTGTGTACTACGGAATACACCCTGTGTACTACGGAATACACCCTGTGTACTACGGAATACACCCTGTGTACTACGGAATACACCCTGTGTACTACGGAATACACCCTGTGTACTACGGAATACACCCTGTGTACTACGGAATACACCCTGTGTACTACGGAATACACCCTGTGTACTACGGAATACACCCTGTGTACTACGGAATACACCCTGTGTACTACGGAATACACCCTGTGTACTACGGAATACACCCTGTGTACTACGGAATACACCCTGTGTACTACGGAATACACCCTGTGTACTACGGAATACACCCTGTGTACTACGGAATACACCCTGTGTACTACGGAATACACCCTGTGTACTACGGAATACACCCTGTGTACTACGGAATACACCCTGTGTACTACGGAATACACCCTGTGTACTACGGAATACACCCTGTGTACTACGGAATACACCCTGTGTACTACGGAATACACCCTGTGTACTACGGAATACACCCTGTGTACTACGGAATACACCCTGTGTACTACGGAATACACCCTGTGTACTACGGAATACACCCTGTGTACTACGGAATACACCCTGTGTACTACGGAATACACCCTGTGTACTACGGAATACACCCTGTGTACTACGGAATACACCCTGTGTACTACGGAATACACCCTGTGTACTACGGAATACACCCTGTGTACTACGGAATACACCCTGTGTACTACGGAATACACCCTGTGTACTACGGAATACACCCTGTGTACTACGGAATACACCCTGTGTACTACGGAATACACCCTGTGTACTACGGAATACACCCTGTGTACTACGGAATACACCCTGTGTACTACGGAATACACCCTGTGTACTACGGAATACACCCTGTGTACTACGGAATACACCCTGTGTACTACGGAATACACCCTGTGTACTACGGAATACACCCTGTGTACTACGGAATACACCCTGTGTACTACGGAATACACCCTGTGTACTACGGAATACACCCTGTGTACTACGGAATACACCCTGTGTACTACGGAATACACCCTGTGTACTACGGAATACACCCTGTGTACTACGGAATACACCCTGTGTACTACGGAATACACCCTGTGTACTACGGAATACACCCTGTGTACTACGGAATACACCCTGTGTACTACGGAATACACCCTGTGTACTACGGAATACACCCTGTGTACTACGGAATACACCCTGTGTACTACGGAATACACCCTGTGTACTACGGAATACACCCTGTGTACTACGGAATACACCCTGTGTACTACGGAATACACCCTGTGTACTACGGAATACACCCTGTGTACTACGGAATACACCCTGTGTACTACGGAATACACCCTGTGTACTACGGAATACACCCTGTGTACTACGGAATACACCCTGTGTACTACGGAATACACCCTGTGTACTACGGAATACACCCTGTGTACTACGGAATACACCCTGTGTACTACGGAATACACCCTGTGTACTACGGAATACACCCTGTGTACTACGGAATACACCCTGTGTACTACGGAATACACCCTGTGTACTACGGAATACACCCTGTGTACTACGGAATACACCCTGTGTACTACGGAATACACCCTGTGTACTACGGAATACACCCTGTGTACTACGGAATACACCCTGTGTACTACGGAATACACCCTGTGTACTACGGAATACACCCTGTGTACTACGGAATACACCCTGTGTACTACGGAATACACCCTGTGTACTACGGAATACACCCTGTGTACTACGGAATACACCCTGTGTACTACGGAATACACCCTGTGTACTACGGAATACACCCTGTGTACTACGGAATACACCCTGTGTACTACGGAATACACCCTGTGTACTACGGAATACACCCTGTGTACTACGGAATACACCCTGTGTACTACGGAATACACCCTGTGTACTACGGAATACACCCTGTGTACTACGGAATACACCCTGTGTACTACGGAATACACCCTGTGTACTACGGAATACACCCTGTGTACTACGGAATACACCCTGTGTACTACGGAATACACCCTGTGTACTACGGAATACACCCTGTGTACTACGGAATACACCCTGTGTATGTATGTTGATATGTATTATGTGCGTAGACACGCTCGTTCTCCATGGCGGATTGGACGGGTGTACAAGAAAACACGTCTGTTCTCCAGGGGGATTGGACGGGTATCATAAGAAACCCCCTCTGTTCTCCAGTGGATTGTAGGGGGTATTCTACCCTCCCCCCTCTCTGAAGCAGCGAACGGGTGCCCCCCTACCCCCCCCCCCCCCTTTGAAGATACTTCAAAATGGAAACTTTCTTGAGTGAAGAATATGGTCACCACGTCTCCAGGGGACAGACCCACCCCTATCCACTCCTTCCCCCATCACCGTCCAGGAGATGGGAACGGCCCGGGAAATTCGATCTGCTTCGTGTTCTATTTTTTTCGTTGAAGATTTCTTTCTCGTTCTTTTAAGATGGGTTGAGAACAAGAGGCTGTGGTGGAGGGACACTTTGGCGTTCTTTTGTTCGTGTGTCCAGGGGCGCCCCCTTCAATGGCTCCCACTAGTTGTAGAGTAATTTGAACCGGCTGCCTCCCATAGTATGGTGGTGGTGGTGTGGTAGCTGTCTCCCGTAGTGTGGTGGGTGGTGGTGTGGTGTGGTAGCTGCTTCCCATACTGTTGTGTGGTGGTGTGGTGTGGTAGCTGTCTCCCATAGTGTGTTGTGTGGTGGGTAGTGGTATGGTAGCTGTCTCCCATAGTGTTGTGGTGGTGGTATGGTGGCTTAAGGAGGGACTGCTGCTGTGTGGAGGATGGCGGTTTAGGGAAGGAGTGGAGGTATGATGTAGCGTGGTGGTGGTGGTTGTGTGTGTGTGTGTGTGTGTGTGGTCAGGGTTGGCGGTTGTGATGTTGAGGAAATTGTAGTAACAACATTTGAGGGGGACTGTGGCAGTCATTGTCGTGTCTGTAACAAGGCGGGGGGGGGGAAAAAAGGATGTTTTGTGGAGACATGGAGTCAACCTTATGCAAAAAGTGGCACACCGACGCTTCGTGTTCTTTTTGGTCCAAAGGTTAATTGGAGCCGATGCTCTGTACTGCTCGAGAGAGAGAGAGAGAGAGAGAGAGAGAGAGAGAGAGAGAGAGAGAGAGAGAGAGAGAGAGAGAGAGAGTACATAGCTCTGTCGTACTACATTTAAATGAGATGCAGATGCCTATGTGTAACGGAAGGGCGTGTTTTGATTTCAGGTTGGGAGGAATAACAGATGTGTGTGTGTGTGTGTGTGTGTGTGTGTGTGTGTGTGTGTGTGTGTGTGTGTGTTTGATTGGGGCAGGACGCTGAGCAGAGCGTCCGGGTTTGGGGCAGGCTGGGACGCTATGGCCAGAATCTAATTGAAGCACAGAGGACCGGGGTTGGGGTTGAGGGAGAGACGGTGCTGTGGTAAATACAAGAAGGAAAACAGGTGCTGAAAGTAGGAGGAGTGGTCTCTCTCTCTCTCTCTCTCTCTCTCTCTCTCTCTCTCTCTCTCTCTCTCTCTCTCTCTCTCTCTCTCTCTCTCATGGATTATTTCGCTGTCAGGGGGGCCTTTTGTCATGCGCGTGGCCCCTTATCTTTGGAAACACCCTTCCCCTCCTCCTCCTCCTCCCTCCTCCTCCTCCTCCTCCTCCTCCCGCGGTATTGGCGAAGATAAGGCCATGGACATTCCCTCCCTCCCTCACTCACTCACTCCCTCACCCCCACACGTACTGGTACGGACGGTGGGGTGAGCGGAGGAGGGGGAGGAGCACCATGTGGACACCCCACCACTCTTGTTCGTGTGTTTGAACCCCAGCAAAACCTGGCTTTGATGGGGTAGGGAGATTGGAGCGAGTAGGTGTATGACGGTGGCGGAAAAGGGGGAGGTGTGTGTGTGTGTGTGTCCCCATTTGCGTGTAAGGGAGTTGTGTGTGAAGGTGTGTTGCACTTAGAAAGAAAATAGTGAGTCTGTGTGGTGTGGAGGAGGAGGGGTGGATTAAAAATCCCTTAGTTGGCATATTTATTTAAACGCACACTGCACTTATTTAAACTCACATTGCACTTATTTAAACTCACACTGCACTTATTTAAACTCACACCACTTATTTAAACTCACACTGCACTTATTTAAACTCGCACTGCACTTATTTAAACTTACACTACACTTATTTAAACACACTACACTTATTTAAACTCACACTGCACTTATTTAAACTCGCACAGCACTTTTTCCCAGATGAAATAATGGTCGTTTTCCCCACATATACGTGGTTCGTGAAGAGTCACACTAGAAAGAGTGCGTGTCATAAAATTTATTACAACATGTGATACGAATTTTAAAAGGTCAGGTCAGTAACCAGCGAAGGGTCGAGTAGAAACAGCGAAATGGTGGATTTTGAGCTTAATTGTCTTAATTAGCGAAGGGTCGGGTAGAAACAGCGAAATGGTGGATTTTGAGCGTAATTGTGTTAACTAGCGAAGGGTCGAGTAGAAAACAGCGAAATTGTGGATTTTTAAGTGTAATTGTCTTAACTAGCGAAGGGTCGAGTAAAAACAGCGAAATTGTGATTTTAAGCGTAATTCTCTTAACTAGCGAAGGGTCGAGTAGAAACAGCGAAATGGTGGATTTTAAGCGTAATTGTGTTAACTAGCGAAGGGTCGAGTAGAAACAGCGAAATTGTGATTTTAAGCGTAATTCTCCTAACTAGCGAAGGGTCGAGTAGAAAACAGCGAAATTGTGGATTTTTAAGTGTAATTGTCTTAACTAGCGAAGGGTCGAGTACAAACAGCGAAATTGTGATTTTAAGCGTAATTCTCTTAACTAGCGAAGGGTCGAGTAGAAACAGCGAAATGGTGGATTTTGAGCTTAATTGTGTTAATTAGCGAAGGGTCGGGTAGAAACAGCGAAATGGTGGATTTTGAGCGTAATTGTGTTAACTAGCGAAGGGTTGAGTAGAAACAGCGAAATTGTGATTTTAAGCGTAATTCTCCTAACTAGCGAAGGGTCGTTGGGAACACAGCGTGGTTGTGATATATACAACATCGCTCGCCCTGAATTTTTTGTTTACACTGTTAGAAGTCTCTTGTGTCGCAAACAAGAAGGTATGTTTACGGTTATGTTTGGAGTTGTGAACACGAAGGTTATCGTAAACATAAAGGCCAGTGTTGTTGAAAACCGTGTGTGCCTTCGCTTCCTGCAGCAGTGTTACTGTATGTCGTGGTTGTAATGTGTTGTTCTATCGTGTGTTACTATATGTCGTGGTTGTAACGTGTTGTTCTCTCGTGTGTCACTGTATGTGGTGGTTGTAACGTGTTACTGCATGTCGTGGTTGTAACGTGTTCTCTCGTGTGTTACTGTATGTCGTGGTTGTAACGTGTTGTTATGTCGTGGTTGTAACGTGTTCTCGTGTGTTACCGTATGTCGTGGTTGTAACGTGTTGTTCTCTCGTGTGTTACTGCCTACAGCAGTGACCCCACTGGGAGTAGACTTTCAGAAGACCCGACATGATAGCGATAAGAAATGATAACATGTTGAGATTGGATCTAGCACCCTACAGATGTGGTTAACCATATGTACATATGGGTGGGTTGGGCCATTCCACGTCTGTTTCCTTGCGCTACCTCGCTGACGCGGGAGATGGCGATTAGGTGTAATAAGATAAAAGAAATATATATATATATATATATATATATATATATATATATATATATATATATATATATATATATATATATTGTGTGTGTGTGTGTGTCCGTGTGTGTAGTGTGTGTGTATGTGTGTGTGTGCGTGTGTGTGTGTGTGTCAGTAGGTCACAGTGATGCGTGTGAACAAGCATTTGGTGATAACCGCGAGGAAAAATGAAACGGTGGGAGGCCATTATCTTCCCTGCTCCTGATTGTAGCGCAGTGTTGAAGCTGCAGGAGCCCCGTAAAAGAGGGGAGGGGAGGAGGGGGGTCTTACGGTTATGTAAATTAGCTTTAGCTACGCACACACACACACACACACACACACACCAGCCAGGTACACCCATTTCGTTCTCCAGGCCGTCCGTGGAGTGGAGGATGAACAGCTAGGTTGGTTTGTGGCTCTGCTGGCTTAGTCTCTCTCTCTCTCTCTCTCTCTCTCTCTCTCTCTCTCTCTCTGCTCGCGTCCTCGGAATTTTCAGGTTACGTTACGTTGCGCATCGCAATACCTAGCGTGTGTGTGTGTGTGTGCGCGCGCGCTCCCCGACTTCCTCCGTTTCTCGTGTGTCGCCAGTAGTGATAACATAGCCTCAGTTTCGACGCTTTCTCACTCGCCAAGGACGTCCACAATAATGTCCACTCCTTCCTTCCACTCCACAACCTCCCCCTAACACCATCCACATGCAGACCCCCCTGCTGCCCCCCCCCCACACCCCCCACGTGGTTAGCACCAAGCCGTCAAACAGCGCTGTGTCCTCCCACGGGGTCACGGGGTCATTTGAGAAGTAAACAATAATAAATGATTTGAGAAGTTTCATGAGCGCATCCGTCAACTTAACCCATCTCGGCTCATAAATTGTGCCTTTATCATTCCTTGAAAACCCACCATGTAAATCGCCTCCCTTCTGCGCAGATCGCCTCCCTCCACCTGTGCGCGCGCGCATGTCCAGCCTCGCCGCACCGCGCACCACCGCTCCACGCTTCGGAGTGGCTGTGTTGGTTTTAGCCGGGTGGCGGAGGCAGGCCCGCGCCCGTGTCCTTTTATTACAGAATTTATGACTATTTAGTGTATTTTTGGCCCGAAATCTATTACAGCATTTATCGCTTCGAGTAGACGAGGAAGCTGAGACCTCGAGTCATTAGAAATATGTAAGAATAGTTAGATATGATGATTAAATCGAAGGATTTTTGAAAAAGCGATTTCGTCTCTCCCTTTCTGTCGTTATCTGGGGTTGGATAAGGTATCGGGTGGTGTATGTGGCAGTGAAAATTAAAAGAGTCAAGTGTTTAGTGGCGTTGAAAACAGACAGACAGACCATATGGGATGACAGACAGACAGACAGACCATGTGGGATGAAGACAGACAGACAGACCATGTGAGATGAAGACAGACAGACAGACCATGTGGGATGAAGACAGACAGACAGACAGACGTACGTACACACAATTACGGTAAATTTACCGTAAATGATATTCATAAACCCATAAAAAACAGTTAGTTGAATTTCATTAATGTTCGCTTTCCTTGCAGTCCAACACGACTAGAGAGAAGTACAATTTACTATTTACATGTATTAAGATCAGACGCCATATATTAAATATAAACACTCCTGTTTTTCCTGGAGTACGAGGTGTTGTCGCCATGTGGTGTAAGTACACTGGCCAATTGCGTCAGCGTTCGAGTGATGGTGGAAGGGGGAGTCGAACGAGGAGGAGAGGTAGGTAGTTGAGGGGGAGGAGGAGGGGAGAAGGGGTCGTCGTGAGCAGCAAGGAAGGGAAGCGGGTTTAATTAAACATTCGGGTTTGAGGGGACTACATGTTCATTTTATATATATATATATATATATATATATATATATATATATATATATATATATATATATATATATATATATATATATATATTCCGTTTTCTTCGTCAGGTCGAATGGTCCATTGCTTCAGAGCACGACGGAACGACCAGTGACCTCGATTATAACTAGGATTATCGATTATAAGTAGGATTAATGAATGTAATTAGGATTACCGATTATAACGAATTATTGATTATAACTAGGATTATCGATTATAACTAGGAATATCGATTATAACGAATTATCAGTTATAACTAGGATTATTCATTATAATTAGGGTTATCGATTATAACTAGAATTATCGATTATAACTAGAATTATCGATTATAAGTAGGATTATTGATTATAACTAGGATTATCGATCGCACGTCTCACAAAGGGAGACGGTTCGTCAAAGCCGTGTACGGTGCACGGCGTACCCCCTACCCGTGCTCAAGGCTCTTGCCCGAGTCGTACTCACGGGTCGGACAGTCGTCCTCGAGGATCGCACGTCGCACTTGAGGATCGAACCGATACCGTGCGTGGTCTGTGGGTCAGGAACACGCTATGTGTGTGTTGGGGGCCTCGGTGGGAGAGGAGGGAGGCCAGCGGCCATTTTTTTCCCCCCTCTTCCGCGCCTCTTTGTGTTTACGATATCTCTCGGGAGGGAAGAAATGGAATGGCGGTAAGCTAAGACTTAGGTATTTGGAGACTGGGCACCCCACACGCCATGTTTGGTCCCACCAGCGTCGCTGCACCTGTTTCTAACGACGGCGATTATGATGGGGTTCGAAGTAGTGAACTTGGCAGAACGGAATGAGCGGAGGAGGAGGAGGGAAGGCTCGTCCATGTTGCTATGTCTCACCAGATTTATAATTATTTAATTTTTCTTACGACTCCATATGTGGGTCAAGGTGGTGTTGAACTTCAACAAGTTAGTGTTTAGTCTTTATATTAAATTTATGTATATTTTTTTTTTCATTCTGGGTGAATACTTTCACTAAATATATTCCGTTTGGAGTCGTGAGTACGGAATGGCATTTAACGTACTTCAAAGTTGCCAACGAGGGTTATTTACATTAGCCTAGTTTGCGAAGTTAGGTTGTTATTCTATGTTTATATATATATATATATATATATATATATATATATATATATAGGACGATACTACAATATCTGGTGAAGTGAACTTGGTCTTTGTTGTTATATACAATATATATATATATATATATATATATATATATATATATATATATATATATATATATATATATATATGTGTGTGTGTGTGTGTGTGTTCATGCAATAGTGATTGTCTAGAGGTGTCTAAATATTGTTTCATGGTTTATTATATTTATTTATTTCTATTGACTAAGTTATATGAGATGTGTGTATACATATATATGTTCATGTATTGTTCTTGTGTGATGACGTGTCTTGTTCGTTGTGATAAGATAAGAAATTACGGTACGCGAAGGTGTGAGGTCACGTCTCGCCTGCGTTGTGAAAGTTCGGGATTTTGATCTCTCTCTCTCTCTCTCTCTCTCTCTCTCTCTCTCTCTCTCTCTCTCTCTCTCTCTCACACACACACACACACACACACACGAGAATTATTTTGAAGTGAAGAGAATCCATTTGCTCTCTCTCTCTCTCTCTCTCTCTCTCTCTCTCTCTCTCTCTCTCTCTCTCTCTCTCTCTCTCCCTGATACCAGCTCGTCTCGGTGGTGGTGGTGGTGGGTGGAGGGGGTGTTCGAAACCTTCTCACTTTCTAAGTCGTTAAATTTAAGACTGCGAAACCAGACGCGTGTGTCGCTGTCTTTCCATTGATTGGAAAATATGCTCATTGTAAAACTGGTTTGCGAGCCATGTTGTGACCAGGTTTTATATTATGTTTATTGGGCTTAGATTTTTCCTCATAAGAACGAGTGGTTGTTATTGTTGTTTTGCATTTAAGATATGAGCTTTTGATGCTGCCAGTAGCGTACTGTGATGATGGAAGATGAGGAAAAGAATTTTAGTTGTGATTTTAAGTGAATTTGTTCGGATATGATTTTGATCAGAATCATCAGTTTCCTGTCATGTCAGTCCATAGAATTGGCATCAGTGGAAGCTGTTTCGAACCCTCTTGTCTTGTCGAAGCTTTGCCGAATCCTTTTTCCCTCGAATGACCCAGCTGGGCGATGGTGGACCGAACCCTCTGTCTCGACAGACTTGGTCGAAGCAGTGCCGAACCACCTGTTCCATTGGGCTTGTCGAAGCTGTACCGAATCTTCTGTTGTGGCAGGGCTTTGTCGAAGCTGTGTCGAACCCCCACCCCCCGTCTCGATAGGCTTGGTCGAAATTGTACTTGAACCCTTTCTCCCAGCACGCTTGGTCGAGGCTGTTCCGAGCCACCTCTTTCGTACAATTAAGAGACAGATGGTTCGGTACAGCTTCGACCAGGCGTGTACCGAGGCTTCAGCCCCGTCCCCAGGACCTCTGACCGCGGCCTGTACTCACGGAAATCAATTCCCGCTTCGGAGCAACTCACCCGGAAAGACTGCCTCTAGCGCCACGAATAAAGTGAGAGAGAGAGAGAGAGAGAGAGAGAGAGAGAGAATGACGTCCATATTATGGACCCGAAACTTTCGAACGGTGTTTTGTTGACTGTTCGAAACATCTTGGGCCAACGGTGTGGGAAATGGAAACGCATCGTTGAATATTTTGAAATTTATGATTTATTGGTGGCCTTTTTTTTTTTTTTTTTTAAGACTCCCGGGGCCCAGGGCTGCGCTACTTCCAGTTGCAGGGATATGTAGACCCCCTTTCCGAGTGAGACGGGGAACAAGATAATTATGGCGACACGTTTTCTGTGAAGATAGTTGTTGGGAGAATAGAGAAAACGTGATGGGTTTTGATAGTTATGGGGGAGGGGGGGGGTAGCTTGATGGGTTAAGAGGGGAGTGGGAGGGGAGGTGAGCAGGCCCCATGATCGAGAGGGTGTTCACTACACTGTTCTTTGTATGATCCACCTCTGCAGTTTTGGGGTAATTTTTTTGTCCCTTGTTTTCTTTTCTTTAGCACCAGCCATATTGTCGTTAGCCCTTCCCCCCTCCCTTTGGGGAAACACGACGACTGTACGACTTCATACGAGCGCGACGACCAGGCCCCTGCTGACCTGACCTGACCCCATTCCTATAAGGTATAGGTCGAAGGGTCGTTATCAGGGACGGTTCGCCCTCTGGTACTCGAGAGAGAGAGAGAGAGAGAGAGAGAGAGAGAGAGAGAGAGAGAGAGACTCACGCCCGCGTTGGAGAACGTTAATTGGTCGGGGGGGAGGGGAGGGGGGGCGTCTGTCGTTCCGTCGTGCTCGAGCGGGGTCGCACCGACGTTGAGTCAAGGAGTCGTACCGACGCGTCGTACCGAAGAGTTGGGGTGTTGAGTCCCTGCGAGGTTCTCACCTCTGTCTCTCTCTCTCTCTCTCTCTCTCTCTCTCTCTCTCTCTCTCTCTCTCTCTCTTCCTGCCATTCCCAGTACACACACACACACACACACACACACACACACACACAAGTACGTCTGTAGGCATCTTTCACACACACACACACACACACACACACACACAACACACACACACACACACACACACACACCCACACACACACACACACACACACACACACACACACACACAAGTACGTCTGTAGGCATCTTTCACACACACACACACACACACACACACACACACACACACACACACACACACAAGTACGTCTGTAGGCATCTTTCACACACACACACACACACACACACACACACACACACACACACACACACAAGTACGTCTGTAGGCATCTTTCACACACACACACACACACACACACACAAGTACGTCTGTAGGCATCTTTCACACACACACACACACACACACCATTGTGATGCCAATGACCTGGGTCGCCCACTTCCAGTGTTGGTTGGTGTTGTCGCAACACAGCGAATCGCTGGCTTTTGTCTTGCGCGGTGGAAGCTGTAACGAATTTATACACTGGACTAAGACGGCTTTTATGTGCGCCTCATATTTTTTTTTTTCCCTCTCTGTTACTATTACATAAAAGTTCTTTTCACTCTACGGACCTTGGACATTGTTCGTGTGGTGTTTCGAAATTTAGAGGTAGACGTAGAGCCTTTCTGATTGTATGTAGAGTAATATATGTGTGTCAGCTCCCACAGTGTTGGCAGCTGTTCGAATCCTACCTTTGGAATATATATGTGTCTATATATATATATATATATATATATATATATATATATATATATATATATATATATATATATATATATATTCCTTTCTTAACCACAGGGAAATGAAACACGATAAGTTCCCAAGTGCACTATCGTGTAATAATCACATCATCAGGGGAGATACAAGAAAGAAATATAACAGTCAGTTGTTATACAACGAAGAGACGTAGCATGTTTACCAAATGGCGTCCTAGCTACGTCTCTTTCGTTGTACATCAACTGACTTATATTTCTCTCTTGTGTCTCCCCTGATGATGATGTGATCATTACACGAAAGTGCACTTGTGAACTTATCGTGTTTCATTTCCCCCGTGGACTCGTATGAAGGAATATAATTGACCACGCGCTCGTGATCCTCTCACTCTCTCTCTCTCTCTCTCTCTCTCTCTCTCTCTCTCTCTCTTCTTCTCCGACAGCAGGGTTCGAACCACTCCCATTAGCACAGTGTGGAAGGTGGGTATATTAGTCACTCGGCCATGTCTGACCTCCATACCCGGGTGGCAGTACAAGACGACCCCCCTCCAGCTACCACACGAGTTGCGCTGGGTTCGAATCCTGCTGTTGTAGAATTTGTATGTCTGAAAGTACGCGGCGTCGTCGTCTCTCTCTCTCTCTCTCTCTCTCTCTCTCTCTCTCTCTCTCTCTCTCTCTCTCTCTCTCTCTCTCTTTCTCTCTCTCTCTCTCTCTCTCTCTCTCTCTCTCTCTCTCTCTCTCCGTACAAAAAAAAAATTCTCGCCAGTAAATGCTGAGTGAAGGAACAAGGAGTTCAGTTGCCTAATTCTTGACCACATTCTCTCTCTCTCTCTCTCTCTCTCTCTCTCTCTCTCTCTCTCTCTCTAGCTATTTCTTTTTGTGTCAGAATTGCGAGATAACACTTATCATCTTCGCTGTGTGTGTGTGTGTGTGTGTGTGTGTGTGTGTGTGTGTGTGTTATGTACCGTTATCAGTGGTGGTGTGGGGTTGTGGTTGGCCGGGTGGGGTGTGGCGTGAGTAGATACATAGTCTAGACCCCAGATAGATAGGTCAAGGTCGACTGGATACGTCAATAGTTGCTGGATGACGTATTTGTGTTCTTAAGACCGGGACGACGGCATCTTTCCCTCCCGCTGTGGTGTTTTGGAGGGTACTCTTCCCTCCAGTGCCCTCCCGCTGTGGCAGTGGAAGGTACTGTTCCCTCCAGTTCCTCCCCCCAACCCCTCCTCCGCTGTGGTGTTGGAGGGTACTCTTCCCTCTCGTGCCCTCCCGCTCTGGTACTTGGAGGGTACTGTTCCCTCCAGTGCCCTCCCGCTCTGGTACCTGGAGGGTACTCTTCCCGCCAGTGCCCTCCCGCTCTGGTACTTGGAGGGTACTGTTCCCTCCAGTTCCCTCCCGATGTGGTACTCGAAGGGCATTGACCCCACCAGTTCCGTCCGTCCCTCCCTCCTTCCTTCCCTCCCTCTGTGGTACTGGAGGGATTGCGGAGGGCAGCTAATGCCCCTGTTGCTCATACATGTTTTATTTATAATCGGTCTTACGACTTAACCCCTTTGGATTGTTATCGTACACAAGGGTCGGGATGGTGTGTTTAAGTTATCGTACTGAGAGGGTGCAGCCATCGTACTCTGGGTTAAATCGTCGTGCTCCCTGGGTCAGGTCATGGGCCCTCGCTGGGTTGTTCAGTCTTCGGTAGCGAAAGGTTCGGCACTGCGCCTGTCCGGGGGTTGGGGAGGAGGACCTGCGTAGAGTGGAAAACCCCCCCTCACTTTGTCACCTTTGCCTCGGCTGACGTGGGAGAGGTGTGTGGGGGAAGGTGGTGGTAGGTGGGTGAAAGCCCCCTTCCACGTTAGCGGCCTCGCTAATTGTTACGGGCCCTGTGACACACACACACACACACACACACACACACACACACACACACACGGCTGGTAAAGACACACAAGTGTGTGTAGTTGAGGCCGTGACTTGTGTGGTTGTGGAGGAGACAAAGAAAAGGTGTTCGCAAGGGAGGAGGGGACACGGGGGGGCGGAAGGGACACACACCCCCCCACCCAAGAGCAATGATCTCTCTCTCTCTCTCTCTCTCTCTCTCTCTCTCTCTCTCTCTCTCTCTCTCTCAGACTTTGTTCATAGGTGTCAACGGAGCGTGACGCATGTTCCACCGTCACGCTCACCTGGCTATGGTATTGCTGCTCCTTGTATTGGACATTGCCCTGGATATATATATATATATATATATATATATATATATATATATATATATATATATATATATATATATATATATATATATATATATATATATCCTATGTATATCCTGTGAATCCTCGGGGAAAATGGAACACGATAAGTTCCCAAGTGCACTTTCGTGTAATAATCACATCATCATCATGGGAGACACAAGAAAGAATTATAACAGTCAGTTGATATACAATGATCTTTCCACTCACGTGTGTTACCGGGCTCCACCTACTCTTTAAGTTACACCCGCTTGTGTATTACTAGGAGTAATAGTCTCGTCCAAAGACTTCTGACTCCAAAAGGAGTCCACGTGTCCCTGTGACTGGAAGCAGCGCAGCCCTGTGGATTCCAGGGGGTCTGGAAGCAGGCGCTGAGTGACACCAGAACATGTCCTTCTCAGAAATGGGACTTGGGGCAGTTTACTTATGAACACACGAGGATTCCAGACCTATGTTTATCCAGACGCCCTTCAAGCCAGCGAACGGTACCGGGGGGGGGGGGGGGACTGACTGCGAAGGAAAGACTGGAGGGCCTCCCTGCCTGACATTTCCAGGAGATCCAGAGCTGTGTCATTATCAAGAGGCGCGCTGGAAGGAGGAGTTCCGCCTCGCCTCGCAGCTCCTGAAGTAGTTTGCTCCTTCCCCCCACCCACAAGGTCGGTGTCTTGAGAGGCGAGGACCACCTCCCACCCACCCTAATAGACTGGAATCCTGCTGCTGGAAGGCGATGACATGATATCCGGTGATTCTCAAGGATGCTCGTGTCGGGCGGCCATTCTTTTTGTCTTAGTGGTGTGTTTTTTCCCCCCTAGGAGGTCCTCCAGTTTGCTTTGTTTACCTAGGAGGACCTCCAGTATGCTTTATTTTCTTGGGAGAATCTTCTGTTTGCTTTCTTTTCCTAGGAGGACCTTCTGTTTGCTTTGTTTACCTAGGAGGACCTCCAGTTTGCTTTCTTTTCCTAGGAGGACCTCCTGTTTGCTTTCTTTTCCTAGGAGGACCTCCAGTTTGCTTTCTTTTCCTAGGAGGACCTCCTGTTTGCTTTCTTTTCCTAGGAGGACCTCCAGTTTGCTTTCTTTTCCTAGGAGGACCTCCTGTTTGCTTTTTCCTAGGAGGACCTCAAGCTTACTTTTTCTTAGGAAGACCTCATCCTTAGTGTCTTTCTTAGAAGACCTTCCTCTTCCTATTTTTCCTTAAAATCCTTCCTATTTATATATTTATATTAGGGAGGAGGTACATTTGGTCTGCCTTTTATCCCTATGGGGTACCACCTGCTCAAAAACCCATCATTATTTCCTGGTCAGTTACTTAGACCTGACATGACCTGACCACGTCCCCGCGACGTATAGTGTTTGAAATTGATGCTCCTGGTTTGTCGGTCCTCTGTCTTTGTTTGTGGTGTGAGACGCGACGCTCCCGGTGCTTGTAATTAGCTGGCAATTAGTTCGAGATGGACGGTGAGGTTTGGTGGTGGTTGATGGTGTGGGGGAGAGAGGAGAGGAAAGAGAGTGTGTGGGGGAGTATTTGTGGTGTTGGAGGAACAACGGAGCGCGTCTGGCTACACGCGATCTATGGCTGGGTGACAGACACACTTCTTCCCAGACATGTCGAGGCTTCTGTGGTCACAGATGCTGGGCTACGTGGACCAGTTGTGAGAAGGTGTTGGGGTCGTCCCCAGGGTAAGGCGCTGACAAGGTCGTGGAGGGAGAGCGGGGTGGTTCAGGCCGGGTGCTAACAAGGTCGCGGCAGCGTCGGGTCAGGTCAGGCGTGGTGAGGAACATTGTCAGGTCAAGGTCGCTCCTCCCGAGTGCCAGATGCGGAGGTCAGGGGGTCACGGAGTGGGAAGGGTCGTTCTGATTGGCTGTGGCCGAGGTCAGGCTGTCTACTCACTCCCGTGGCTCGTGGTTTACTTTGGGTATACCCTGAATCGGGGGGTTTACATCTGTCTGATGGTGGCGTCAGCTGCGATGGTCTTTGAACACCTTAGAGACCATCAGGGTTATCCTGAAGTCACGTTGACCCAACCCTGTGTTCTCCAATGTTCTCCAGTGTTCTCCAGAACACGAGGATGAGGCGCTTCTGTTGTGTTCAAATCCAGAGGCACCTTACCTTACCTCACGTATACCTTACGATGGTTTGGGAGGTCTTCTACCCCACACACAGCTGGGTCTGGCACCTTACCTTACCTTACGTATACCTTACAATGGTTTGGGAGGTCTTCTACCCCACACACAGCTGGGTCTGGCACCTTACCTTACCTTACGTATACATTACAATGGTTTGGGAGGTCTTCTACCCCCCACACAGCTGGGTCTGGCACCTTACCTTACCTTACGTATACCTTACGATGGTTTGGGAGGTCTTCTACCCCCCACAGCTGGGTCTGGCACCTTACCTTACCTTACGTATACATTAGCAAAGACATTTGTACGTGATTTCTTTCATGGTGTGGTGAGGGAAGTGAAGGATATTAATGAAAAAGAAACGAAAAATAGAGAGGAAGTACCTGAGGGATGAGGAGGAGCTGGCAGAAAAAGACATGACTGAGTTTTTGAGATGGACGAGTGTCACCCCCACAAGGTCAACCAGCGCCCTGGGCGACGTGGGAGGAAGTATTCCCTCACCTCCCCACCTTATCCTCCTCTTGCTCCCCGCCCCGCCCCGCCCCCCGCACAGTCCCCATCCCCATCTCCCCGTGATTTAACGCAGTGGTCGACCCATGTCATCGTTTGTGTGTGTGTGTGTGTGTGTGGTTTTTAAGGAGGCTGGTTGGGGGGAGGCGACGCCTTTTTGACCCGAATTCTTTTGTTTCCCCGATTGTTCGCCCGACCTAAGTGTGATACATTTCGCTGCCTCCGTCATTGTCTGCAGTTTCTACCTCCCCTCCCCAGCAACCTCCCCTCCCCAGCAACCTCCCCTCCCCTCCCCAGCAACCTCCCCTCCCCAGCAACCTCCCGACCTCTGGGGACGTGTGATCTACACCCGAGTGTGTGTGTGTGTGTGTTGTGTGTCTCCAGGCCTGGCCAGCTCCCCTTCCCCGCTCCTCCTCCACCTACCTGCTTCACACCTACACACGCCCCCAGACACACACACACACACACACACACACACACACACACACGCACACCCACACACACACACACACACACAGGTGGTGGGAAGAGGTAGAGGACGAAGACCAGAAGAGAGAATATAAAAAGCGGGAAGAAAACGAGAAAGTGGTTCGGGGGGGAGAAAACGGGAGAGTGGTTCGGGGCAGAAAACGGGAAAGTGGTTCGGGGCAGAAAACGGGAAAGTGGTTCGGAAGAAAATGGAAAAGCGGGTTCAGGAGAGGAAGGCAAAGGCACACAGACACCCCCCCCCCCCCCTGCGTGAGAGAGAGAGAGAGAGAGAGAGAGAGAGAGAGAGAGAGAGAGAGAGAGAGAGAGAGAGAGAGAAGGTCTCCTTGTCCCCAGACGGGACCACCATTGAGGGGGGGGGGGTCACCAGTGGCTCCAGCTACTCTCTCTCTCTCTCTCTCTCTCTCTCTCTCTCTCTCTCTCTCTCTCTCTCTCTCTCTCTCTCTCTCTCTCTCTCACACACACACACACGGCGCGTCAGTACGCATGCGTTACGTCGCTGCTGCAGCGAAGGACAGCAGGACCGACCAACCCCCGACCCACCACCCAAACCCCCCACCTCCCACCCCGGCCGGATGTTTAGTGTGGGGCGGGATGCATCGTCAGGCTCCCACAGGTGTGTGTGTGTGTGTGTGTGTGATCAGCACCCTGATGCTCTGGCCACCTCCACGTCTCCCTGGAGACCCGCTTGTTGCTGTTGCTCCTCCTCCTCCTGCTCCTCCTCCTCCTCCTCTTCCTCCTCCTCCTCCTCCTCCTCCTCCTGTTGTCGTCGGGAGGTGGCGACTGGTGTGTGTGGGGAGGGGGGTTGCGAGGGGGTATTGGGGCACGACTGTTGGGGCTGGGGTTGGGAGTGTGTGGGGGGGGGTGTTAGTGTACAGGTAGGCTGGTTATTTACCCCCCTAAGGACGAGTCTTGCAAGGCTTGCACACACACACACACACACACACACACACACACACACACACACACACACACACACACCTTAGCCTGAGCCTGGTACCCATTTAATCGATTTACCCCTTTGGGGCGGATGAACAGCTGGGTTGACTGTGGGCCGACTGCCGCAACCCAGGATTCGAACCTATGCCGCGCGCGAACCCTGGGCGGGCGGCCCGTGAATGCGTCACGGTCAGGAACGCGCTTACTGCTACAACCACGACTGCTTCCCGCAACAGTTTCGTGGATCAGTTTCAGCGGGTTGTACTTGAAGGAAACTTTATAAGTTAGACGAGTTATAAGTGTGTGTGTGTGTGTGTGTGTGTGTTTGTCTGTGTGTGTGTGTGTGTGTGTGTGTGTGTGTGTGTGTGTGTGTGTAAACTTGAGCGGAGGTGTGGCTAGGTTTAGTGTTGGCGTGAGGAGGTGTTAGAATCACCCGATCTCACAACCTCATTTCTCTCCTCCTCCCCCCTCCGCCCCCACTCATGCCCTCCTCATTGTTTGCTGTCACGCCCCTCATCCTCGGCTCCCACAGGGGCGCCCCCTCCGCCCCTCCCCAGGTCCAGTGTCGGCTCTCCGTGACGTTCCGTGGGAACCGTGTTGAGGGAGAGAGAGAGAGGGGGGGGGGGGAAATTTCGGGGTCAGTCTCCGTCAGTTTGTCTTTCTATCTCCCCCACCACCACCACCTCCTCCTCCTCCTTCTTCCATGTCTTCGTCTGTATACTGATGGCAGATCCGGAGAAGACCTCCGCTGCAGAAGGCGGTGTAGGTGCCATGGGTTGGAGCAGGTGTTCTGTGTGTGTGGCAGATCAGAAGACCCCGCTGCAGAAGGCGGTGTAGGTGCCATGGGTTGGAGCAGGTGTTCTGTGTGTGTGGCAGATCTGGAGGACCACCAACCCCCGTTCCAGAAGGCGCTGTAGGTGCCATGGGTTGAAGCAGGTGTGTGTGTGGCAGACCTGGAGGACCACCAACCCCCGCTGCAGAAGGCGCTGTAGGTGCCATAGGTTAGAGCAGGTGTTCTGTGTGTGTGTGGCAGGTCAGGAGAAGACCCCCGCTGCAGAAGGCGCTGTAGGTGCCATGGGTTGAAGCAGGTGTTGTGCGCGTCGTGGTCTTGGCGTAGACGCCGTTGTGACGGGCGGCCGTCCAAACGCCATATATTTTTTTTTTTGAAGGTCTTCACGTACGCAAGGAGCCCTTAGGGTTGGCGTAGTCCCGTCGGCGTATGCCGTCATTCGGGACAGTATATTGTCCAGGGGCCTCTCTCTCTCTCTCTCTCTCTCTCTCTCTCCCATACAGTAGCAGGAAGAGGAAGTGTGGGGAGGTGGGGGTTAGGGGGTGGTGCAGGGGTCCACTTCAGGAACAGCTGAAGCGTAGGACCTCCGCCCGCACAGCTGAAGTGTTTGAGTCGTTGATTCGTGGTTCCCTCGGCCTGTGGTGCGAGGCTGGTGACGTAAGCAAGACGGTACACACACACACACACACACACACGCCGAACCCCTTAAGGCTAAGGTCAAGGGCTAGGCCATCATACTCAGAGGATATGATCGTCGTGCTCAAGGGTCGTATACCGTCGTGCTCAAGGGTCGTATACCGTCGTGCTCAACGGTCGTATGCCGTGGTCGTATACCGTCGTGTTCAAGGGTCGTATACCGTCGTGTTCAAGGGTCGTATACCGTCGTGTTCAAGGGTCGTATACCGTCGTGCTCAACGGTCGTATGCCGTGGTCGTATACCGTCGTGTTCAAGGGTCGTATACCGTCGTGCTCAAGGGTCGTATACCGTCGTGCTCAAGGGTCGTATACCGTCGTGCTCAACGGTCGTATGCCGTGGTCGTATACCGTCGTGCTCAAGGGTCGTATACCGCCGTGCTCAAGGGTCGTATACCGTCGTGCTCAACGGTCGTATGCCGTGGTCGTATACCGTCGTGTTCAAGGGTCGTATACCGTCGTGTTCAAGGGTCGTATACCGTCGTGCTCAACGGTCGTATGCCGTGGTCGTATACCGTCGTGTTCAAGGGTCGTATACCCGTCGTGCTCAAGGGTCGTATACCGTCGTGTTCAAGGGTCGTTTACCGTCATGTTCAAGGGTCGTATACCGTCATGTTCAAAGGTCGTATACCGTCATTTTCAAGGGTCGTATACCGTCGTGCTCAAGGGTCGTATACCTTCGTGTTCAAGGGTCGTATACCGTCATTTTCAAGGGTCGTTAGGTCATACGACCATGAGGAAGCTACCGTAGCAAAACCAAAAGACTTGTAAACTCATGTAAACACATGGAGGTGCGCCTTTGTTCCGTTGGACGTGACGTAATTCACCCTGCCGATACAGTGCTGGCCCACCCAGGACCTCCTAATGCATAGTTCTTTCTCATGTAAACTCGTGTAAACTCAAGTGTAGTAGAGAGAGAGAGAGAGAGAGAGAGAGAGAGAGAGAGAGAGAGAGAGAGAGAGAGAGAGAGAGAGATGTGGTCTGCGGACGATGAAGTGTGGGTGGGGGGGAGAAGAAGGTTGGTGGGGCGTTGAGTGCCGTCTTGTGGGGAGAGGATAAACATTAAGCGAGAGAGAGAGAGAGAGAGAGAGAGAGAGAGAGAGAGCGTGGCATTGTGTCTTCCTGTACATCGAAGTGGCCCAACGAGCATGGGGACCCCGAAGTCATTGGAGATCGGTGGCGTGTGTTTGGCTGAGGCATTGTTAGGCGTGTGTGTGTGTGTGTGTGTGTGTGTGTGGTTGTTGTGTGTGGGGGGAGGGGAGAGAGGTGAAAGAGAGGGGGGTGGAGGGGGTTGCGGGAGATATAGATAGGACGAGGAGATAATAGAAAGAGGGTGGGAGACACACCCCCAGTAGAGATGGCTGTACGAGATAGCGCGTCTGACGAAGGGGGACGATTTAAAAGGGGTTCGAACTGAGGTACACTTAGGGGGTTCCAGGGACGAGGTTTGGGGGTTCCAGGGACGAGGTCTGGGGAGTCCAGGGACAAGGTCTAGGGGTCCAGGGACGAGGTCTGGGTCCACGGACGAGATCTGGGGAGTCCAGGGACAAGGTCTAGGGGTCCAGGGACAAGGTCTTGGAAGTCTAGGGACGAGGTCTGGGGTCCAAATGGCGTCCTAGCTTCGTCTCTTCGATGTATATCGACTGACTGTTATATTTCTCTCTTGTGTCTCCCCTGATGATGATGTGATTATTACACGAAAGTGCACTTGGGAACTTATCGTGTCTCATTTTCCCCGTGGACTCATAGGAATATCTAGATCACGCGCAAAATTGTGATCCTTTAAAAAAAAAATATATATATATATATATATATATATATATATATATATATATATATATATATATATATATATATATGTATGTATATATATATATATATATATATATATATATATATGATTATTACACGAAAATTCACTTGGGAACTTATCGTGTTTCATTTCCTAGTGGACTCGTAGGAAAATGAGAGAGAGAGGAGAAAATCTCTTGAATTGTTTCGTGATTAGAGACAGACAGATAGACAGACAGGGAGGGGGAGAGGGAGAGATAAGTGATAGATGTGTAACCCGAGACTTGCACGAGACTGACTGACGGTTCTGTCCGTTGGGCTAGACAGGAAATGAAGGGAACATGACAGTCGGAGATCTGTGTGTGTATGTTGAAACCCATGCTTTCTCTCTGTTTTAGGTTTGGGGGGTTATGTGTATTTGTATATTCAATCTGTAAATCTAATATCATATATATATATATATATATATATATATATATATATATATATATATATATATATATATATATATATATATATATATATTTTTTTTTTTTTTTATATACTTTGTCGCTGTCTCCCGCGTTTGCGAGGTAGCGCAAGGAAACAGACGAAAGAAATGGCCCAACCCCCCCATACACATGTACATACACACGTCCACACACGCAATATACATACCTACACAGCTTTCCATGGTTTACCCCAGACGCTTCACATGCCTTGATTCAATCCACTGACAGCACGTCAACCCCTGTATACCACATCGCTCCAATTCACTCTATTCCTTGCCCTCCTTTCACCCTCCTGCATGTTCAGGCCCCGATCACACAAAATCATTTTCACTCCATCTTTCCACCTCCAATTTGGTCTCCCTCTTCTCCTCGTTCCCTCCACCTCCGACACATATATCCTCTTGGTCAATCTTTCCTCACTCATTCTCTCCATGTGCCCAAACCACTTCAAAACACCCTCTTCTGCTCTCTCAACCACGCTCTTTTTATTTCCACACATCCCTCTTACCCTTACGTTACTTACTCGATCAAACCACCTCACACCACACATTGTCCTCAAACATCTCATTTCCAGCACATCCATCCTCCTGCGCACAACTCTATCCACAGCCCACGCCTCGCAACCATACAACATTGTTGGAACCACTATTCCTTCAAACATACCCATTTTTGCTTTCCGGGATAATGTTCTCGACTTCCACACATTTTTCAAGGCTCCCAAAATTTTCGCCCCCTCCCCCACCCTATGATCCACTTCCGCTTCCATGGTTCCATCCGCTGACAGATCCACTCCCAGATATCTAAAACACTTCACTTCCTCCAGCCTCTCACCATTCAAACTCACCTCCCAATTGACTTGACCCTCAACCCTACTGTACCTAATAACCTTGCTCTTATTGACATTTACTCTTAACTTTCTTCTTCCACACACTTTACCAAACTCCGTCACCAGCTTCTGCAGTTTCTCACATGAATCCGCCACCAGCGCTGTATCATCAGCGAACAACAACTGACTCACTTCCCAAGCTCTCTCATCCCCAACAGACTTCATACTTGCCCCTCTTTCCAAAACTCTTGCATTTACCTCCCTAACAACCCCATCCATAAACAAATTAAACAACCATGGAGACATCACACACCCCTGCCGCAAACCTACATTCACTGAGAACCAATCACTTTCCTCTCTTCCTACACGTACACATGCCTTACATCCTCGATAAAAACTTTTCACTGCTTCTAACAACTTGCCTCCCACACCATATATTCTTAATATATATATATATATATATATATATATATATATATATATATATATATATATATATATATATATATATATATATCGTTTTAGAATGTTTAAGATGGTCATTAATTTGGTTTGCCTTTTGTGATATATATTTTTGAATGGATTTTTTATGATCATGTGTTCAATGTCTGCAGCTTATTATTATTATTATTATTATTATTATTATTATTATTATTATTATTATTATTATATTTTCAAGGGATAGCTCCTCCCATATATATATATATATATATAAGAGAGTATAGGGCGACAGATATAGTGAGAGTGGAGTGAGAGGACGACATATTTAGGGAGAGTAAGTGAGCTCGCTCACCTGAACAGCCTCGCTATTCATCCCCCCCCACCCATTGTTCATGGGGAGGAGTGAAGACGACTAGGTAGACCAAGACCCATTAGGATTTCCTCCCCTGATTATGGGGGGTTAACTCTCTCTCTCTCTCTCTCTCTCTCTCTCTCTCTCTCTCTCTCTCTCTCTCTCTCTCTCTCTCTCTCGTGGGGTTGAGGGTGGAAGGATGAGGTTTAGCGTAGTTGAATCATTGCGTAAGTTGACGACGCAGGGGAAGAAGGGGAGGTGGGTGTCTGCTTGACCCCTCACCCCGTCACCCCTCTGGCGTATAGGTGATTGAGGTGATGGGGGAGGGGTTGGTTGAGGCAGAGGTGATGGGGGCCGAGTGATGGGTGAAGAGAGAGAAGAGTAGAATATCAGGGTAGGGAGAGGAAGGGTTGACGTGGTGAGCGAGTTTGTGTGCAGCCATTCCGTCGTTCGTGAGTTTGCGTGCAGCCATTCCGTCGTTCGTGAGTTTGCGTGCAGCTATTCCGTCGTTCGCGAGTTTGCGTGCAACCATTCCGTCGTTCATGAGTTTGCGTGCAACCATTCCGTCGTTCGTGAGTTTGCGT
>NC_092250.1:1690306-1695306 GCF_036320965.1 Panulirus ornatus | reverse complement strand
GTATACGTGGGTCAGGGGTCTTCATGTGTGGAAGCCAAGCGTGATGTTGTGAGGGAAGGGAATGTACTGAGTGTGAGGAAGCCACTTTATGAGGGACTGTGAGGAGAGAGAGGGTTAATGGGACGCTAGAGCGAAGCTGGTGATGCCAATTTGATAGAAAAAAAAAAAGATATGAGGGAGATGATGTAAGTGTTATGAAAGAGGGCCGGTGAGGTAATATGAGGAGGGGGTAATGAGGGGTAATTTGAGGAGATGATTGGTCCGGGTTGTGAGGTGGGCCGGGTTGAGTAATGAGGTGGAAGAGGAGGAGGGAAGTTGCTCAGTGTCGTCATAAGGGCCAGATGAGAGGGACAGGTAAGGGCCGTGTTGAGGGCCAGGATCCACGGGGGTCCAGGGCAGGTGAGGGCCATGAGCCATGGGGGTCCAGAGGAAGTAGGGGCCGTGTTGAGGGCCAGGAGCCACGGGGGTCCAGGGCAGGTGAGGGCCATGAGCCATGGGGGTCCAGAGGAAGTAAGGGCCGTGTTGAGGGCCAGGACCCACGGGGGTCCAGGGCAGGTGAGGGCCAGGAGCCATGGGGGTCCAGGGAAGGTAAGGGCCGTGCCTGAGGGCCAGCCACCAGGGCAAGCCAGATACGTTATCAGGGTGACGAGGGAGGAGGGTGGTGGTGGTGGAGGAGGGGTAGGTAGGTAGATCGAGGCTAGCTAGCGACATGTCCGTAGCGGTCACCGCTGACACGGCGCTGATCAACGCTACTTATGGCAGTGCTGCTGACTTGCTGGCTGACATTGCTGCTTCCCCCCTCCCCGTGCTGGCTGACAGTGCTGTTGCCTCCCTGCTGGCTGACACTACTGCTGCTGCTGCCCTCCTACTGGCTGACACTATTAAGAGAGGGTCTTGGAACAAGGATCAAAGGAGAGTGGGCAGTGTAACGGGGTACCAATCTCTCGACTGTCATGGGATTTGGTGTAGCGGTTAGCGCTTTCCCGACCGTGACGCATCCACGGGCCCGCCCGCCTAGGGGTCGAGCCTATGGTATAGGTTCGAATCGTGGTTGCGGCAGTGGGTCCACAGTCAATCGAGCTGTTCTTCGTCCACCCCTAGGGGTTGGTCGATCAAATGGGTACCTGGCTCAGGCAAGGGTATATATATATATATATATATATATATATATATATGTGTGTGTGTGTGTGTGTGTGTGTGTTATGTGATCCCACAAAAATGTTAAGTATTTCCCGGTTCTCGTGGCTCCTCCCAGCCATTGTAGTGTGGCGTGTGAGCGAGCATATCGGCCCGTCGTGTGCCCGCTCGGCCCGACCTGGGGTGTCCTGTCCTTGGCCCGACCTGGGGTGTCCTGTCCTTGGCCCGACCTGGGGTGTCCTGTGTCCTTGGCCCGACCTGGGGTGTCCTGTCCTTGGCCAGACCTGGGGTGTCCTGTCCTTGGCCCGACCTGGGGTGTCCTGTCCTTGGCCCGACCTGGGGTGTCCTGTCCTTGGCCCGACCTGGGGTGTCCTGTCCTTGGCCCGACCTGGGGTGTCCTGTGTCCTTGGCCCGACCTGGGGTGTCCTGTCCTTGGCCAGACCTGGGGTGTCCTGTCCTTGGCCCGACCTGGGGTGTCCTGTCCTTGGCCCGACCTGGGGTGTCCTGTCCTTGGCCCGACCTGGGGTGTCCTGTCCTTGGCCCGACCTGGGGTGTCCTATCCTTGGCCCGACCTGGGGTGTCCTATCCTTGGCCCGACCTGGCCCGTCTGCTGTCCTTGACACGTCCTTGTTGTCCTTGGCCCGACCTGGCCCGTCCTTGCTGATGGGCGACGCTGATCTGATCCCCTCCCCCCACCCCCAGCCGAGAGCAACGGGCGTATTGTACAACCCTGCACCACCCTACCCCCCCTCCCCCTGGGAGGTTCCCTCCCTCCCCCAAGCTGCTGGCATAACCTCCTCACTAGACACACACACACACACACACACACACACACTCTCTCTCTCTCTCTCTCTCTCTCTCTCTCTCTCTCTCTCTCTCTCTCTCTCTCTCTCTCTCCTCCATCCTCCTGCTGGCCTGTGAGGGAGGTGGGGGAGTGGAGTGAGGCAGGCTTTCACACACCCCTCCCCCCCCGCCCCCCCGGAGGAAGCAGGAAGCGCGGGCCGAGGGGGGGAGGGGAAGGGGAAGGGGAGAGCGTGTGTGGGAGAAAGGCTTGCATTGCCGCCTCCGTGACTCGCTGTCCCCCCTCCCCCTCCCCCCTCCTCCCCCTATGAAAGACCTATTTTTCCCCCGTGAACTGAAAGAGGGAGAGGGAGAGGGGTGGGGGGTTAGTTGAGTGGGGGAGAAAGGTCACTGGAGTTTGGGGGGGGAGGAGGAGGGGGAGGAGGGGGAGGAGAGGCTCTCGGGGGTGTGGGGAGGAAGGAAGTGGAGAGATAACAGGGGAAAACATTGCTCTCTCAAGAGATGGTCATTCACTAGCACCAGATGGGGAGATTGTGGTAGCCTCCGCGTCGAGTTTGGGGAGAGGCATACTTGGGGTGCGGGGAGTATATATATATATATATATATATATATATATATATATACGTCGATTGACAGAACAATGTGTATACACCACTGGTAGGATTCGAACCCTGCACATTTTGTGTTGGTCCCGGAGGTCTTCTACCCCCACAGCTCGGCCTGCTGGAGGGCGCTGCCCCCCCCCCCCCCCCCCCATCCGCTGGCATACGTCACCACCACATCCTTAGCGTGCATTTTAGGGCTACTGGTCCACCCCTTTTTGAAAGGTTTTCCACCGTATAGACTCTTGGATTTCCTGAGAACTGTAGACAGTGTTGCGTTTGCCCCTGGATGAGTGATACTGTATGTTGTATGAGTGTATGAGACATACAGTGGTGGGTGTATGAGGGTGGAAGAGTAATGTATGAGACATATAGTGGTGGGTGTATGAGGGTGGAAGAGTAATGTATGAGACATACAGTGACAGATGTACAAGGTTGGGAGAGGAGGGAGTGTGGTGGTGGAGGAGGAGGGAGTGTGGTGGTGGAAGAGGGGAGTGTGGTGGTGGGAGAGGAGGGAGTGTAGTGGTGGAGAGGAGGGTGTGTGGTGGTGGAAGAGGAGGGTGTGTGGTGGTGGAAGAGGAGGGAGTATGATGGTGGAAGAGGAGGGAGTGTGGTGGTGGAAGAGGAGGGAGTGTGTGTGGTGGTGGAGAGGAGGAGTGTGTGTGTGGTGGTGGAAGAGGAGTGTGAGTGTGATGGTTGCCTGTGGAGTGCAGGGTAACCCTCTCCCTTGCCTTATACCGTGTGGTGGTGGTGGGCAGCTCTCTAACCCCGCAGGACGGCCAACCAGCCAGCGGGAGGGTCTTACACACACACACACACACACACACCAGCTGTGTTGTGGTCGTAGTGTGTGTGTGTGTGTGTGTGTGTGTGTGTGTGTGTGGGCAGGTCACGGGCCCAGGTCTTCTGGGCTGGGTCGCTGCACTGGACGTGTCCTGCAGGAACAGGTGATCGGGAGGCAGGAATTTGTTGACGCGCCCTTAGGAAACGCCCTGCGCGCGCGCGCCCTTCCTTCCTCTCTCTCTCTCTCTCTCTCTCTCTCTCTCTCTCTCTCTCTCTCTCTCTCTCTCTCTCTCTCTCTCTCTCTCCGGGGTTGGGTCAGACGAGATGGGCTGACACACGTCCGGGGGGCGCGTTGGTGTCCTGCTCCAGTAACCCCCCCCGGGGGGGGGGGGGACGACCGTCGCCGTCAGGGAGAAGGAGGAGGAGGAGGAGGGGAAGGGGAGCGCTAGCGACGCCTCCGGCCGCCAAGGAGCCTCCTCTGTACCCAACCTGTACTTCAGAATTCATAACGCCGGCCTCTGACACACACACACACACACACACACACACACACACACACACACACACACACGTACCTCTGTATTCATTGACGACTCTCCTGGCCTTCTCTGCCTCGCCCGATACATACGTCCATCTGATTGGGTTCACTCGTGTGTGTACCATCCATTCTCTCTCTCTCTCTCTCTCTCTCTCTCTCTCTCTCTCTCTCTCTCTCTCTCTCTCTCTCTCTCTCTCTCATGCACTCACATCTTACGTCTCTGCGTCAATAGGGTTGTGCCAGGGCAGGTGAAGGGGGGGGTGTTCTATGAAGGCGTGTTGTGATCTGTGTACAAGGCGCGACAACCCTTCACCCTCGCCAGCCCTCATGAACCTGTAGCCGGCCCTCACGCCCGTCGTGCCCACCGCCCCGAACCTTTACACACACCTCGACCATTACAGGAATAAAGTGGGGTTGAGGGGGCCTGGGGAGGGGGAGGTGGATGTATGGGTAGACGAGGTTGAAGGACACGGGGAAGTGTATATGTATATATAGGCGCGGGGGAGGGGGGAGGTCAAGGGCTGACCTCAACTCACCCATAATAAGCAGTGACCTCTGGAAGCTTTGGCCTCGTCTCCGCTGGGCTGGTATGTTCTCCTCCTCCAGGAGGACAGCCGCTCCGTCGCATACTGAACCTCCCAGGTAACCAGAGGCGTCATGGGCTCTTCCTGTGTCTCCTGTTGTTGCCCCCAGATCACCGGGTCAGGGTTGTGTGAGGTTGTTACGTGAGGACCGGACGAATGTGAAAACGTTGGTTAGGATTAGAGTGAGGCAGTGGTTCATGTAGATGTAGTATGCACTGAGGTGAGACGTTTGTAGTGTGTATAGGGCTGTACCCAAGGGGCGAGATTGGGTTAATGAGCGTATGATTAGCTCGTTTATCTTTGGTTTTGGGGGGGGGTAAAGGCGTCTGCTCGTAGCGTAGACAACCTTCCGTCTGTTCTCAGAAGGTGCCAACACCCGGGCGGTGCGGCGACATCACACACACACACACACACACACACACACAGAACCTGCCCAGCTTAGTATGCAAAGGGGCAGACCCAGGGAGGGAGGGAGGGAGTGGTGAGGGATGTGGGAAGGAGGGAGTGGAGGGTCGTGCCTCTTCTGACACGACAGATGATGATGACAGCAATGCC
>NC_092250.1:1522806-1685306 GCF_036320965.1 Panulirus ornatus | reverse complement strand
AAGGGAGGGCCTCTCCTCCGCTGCTGCTGGAGGCTCCCTTAAAGGCAAGCAAGGTCATAGGTAAGAGAGGGATGGGTAGGTGAGGGCATGGTCCTGTGAAGGGGCTTGTTTTAAGGGAAGGGAGGACTTAAGGTAAAGAGGGAGGGAAGGTTGGGTAAGGGAATGTTGGTTAATAGCTTGTGATTAAGGTAATCAGCGAGGTATTCTTTCATTGGGTAAGGCCTCTGTGTTAAGGTAAGGAATTCCGGTCGGAGGTAAGGGAAAAGTAAGGTAAGGTAAGGGGTGAGAGTTCTGTAAAGATGTTAAGGTATGGAAGGTCGTAGGTAAGGGTAAGGTAAGGTAAGGTAAGGTAAGGGGTGAGAGTTCTGTAGAGATGTTAAGGTAAAGAAGGTCGTAGGTAAGGGAGAGGTAAGGTTAGGTAAGGGGTGAGAGTTCTGTACAGAAGGCTCTTCTGTCTGGGGAAACATGGCTGTGGGTAAGAGAAAGGTAAGGCAAGACCCTTAGGGGAGGGTAGTGCGAATGTGGTTTACATTAAGGCAAACATAGCCTTAGGTAAGTGAGAGGTAAGGTAAGAGGGGAGGGATCTGTGGCACACAGTGGCTAGAAGGGTCATGTTTAAGGGTGGAGGGGGGGGGGGGGGGTCGGTCATTTATCTCATAAATGTCCCGTTTATTCAAGAGTATAAATGCAGTGACGTCATTCAAATGTGGTGACGTCATTCAAATGTGGTGACGTCATTCCAGTTCCTTGGCGAGGGAGGAGACGGTTGTAAACACAACACAGACCATGTGTTGGTACTCACCGTGTTCATGATGAAGTTAATGGGGCATTGAGGGATAGGTCACTCGACCACATTCACGTATTCCATGATTCATGCTGAGTTCTATTTCCAGATTCACGTATTCCATGATTGCGTCCTGAATATTTTGTTTTCCTAGTTCTGATTAATGAAGTAATTATCTCTAATTATCATTAATCTCGTAGGCAGTTTTCGGCATTTAAAAAAAAAGGTCACAAAAAGATGTTCCGTTTAAGATAATGATCGTTAAATCAGCACCAGTAATGATCATTTAAATGGTGGTGTGGAGGAGAGAGAGAGAGAGAGAGAGAGAGAGAGAGAGAGAGAGAGAGAGAGAGAGAGAGAGAGAGAGATGCAGGATTGGTACTTGTGGCAGCGTTGAAGTCCCCTCCCATATCATGATGATGTGGTGGGAGACGCACGCCCTTGCTAGTGGTCTGGGGTGCCACTCACTCCTTACCCTCACTGCCCACCCACCCGACCACCTCAGACAGAGGCCCACACTGACCGACCCTCCTCCTCCTCCTCCATGCACACTGTTGTGAGGGGAACGCTGTGGCCTTCATGACACACACACACACACACACACACACACACACACACCTGACTTCGTTGTGTGAGCACATGAGACCCTGTCACACACACCTGACTTCGTTGTGTGAGCACATGAGACCCTGTCACACACACCTGACTTCGTTGTATGAGCACATGAGACCCTGTCACACACACCTGACTTCGTTGTGTGAGTACATGGAACCCTGTCACACACACCTGACTTCGTTGTATGAGCACATGAGACCCTGTCACACACACCTGACTTCGTTGTGTGAGAACATGAGACCCTGTCACACACACCTGACTTCGTTGTGTGAGCACATGAGACCCTGTCACACACACTTGACTTCGTTGTGTGAGCGCATGAGACCCTTGACAACCATGGGCGTCTGTGATGTCCTTCTTCTGAACGCGTGTGGCTGTCACCCACCCCACCACACGCTCTGCCTTGTGTGTGTGTGTGTGTGTGTGTGTGTGTGGGTCTGTCTGTCACCTAGTGTGTTGCAGCATATACCTCCTCACCGTCCCACTGCATTCCCGGGTGACCCCCCCACAAGGAAGGGTGACCCTCACACACCACACCTTCCCGTCATGTCCCGTGTGTTGCTCAGACGCTCAGTTTCATTGAAACAAAAGATGTATGACGTAAAGAAACGTATCTGTGCCCAGTTTCATTAAAACAAAAGATGTATGACGTAAAGAAACGCATCTGTTGCGATCTACGAAGAGAGGAAACCCCCCCCTCCCCCCTTTTCCCCAACGACATTCCCTTCCCCCTCGCCAACGAACCACGTCTCGCCTCTCGTCCCTTCCTCTCCGTCTCTCTCTCTCTCTCTCTCTCTCTCTCTCTCTCTCTCTCTCTCTCTCTCTCTCTCTCTCTCTCTCTCTCTCTCTCTCATGCACCGCACCGTTCCACTGGTCACCCTCAATTGTGCCAGTCATGGGTGATGCCCATCGTATAGGTGGATTGTTCCACCCCCTTCCTCATGAATGTGGTTGTTAGGGGTGGAGGAGGTGGTTAGGTGTGCTAGACCCATTCCTCCGTTGTGGGAATGGAGTTCGGACCAAGTGTTGTGACCTGAGTACTGGGTTGTATGAAGGAGGCGGGGGATATGATGTTCCGTTGTTTGAGTGGACGAGATTTTGTGGGGGGTTGTGTGTGAGGGACGTAGGGTGGAGTGGGGCGACGTGGCTGGCTGGTTGGTTGGTTCAGACCCCCACCACAACCCCACAGGACAGGTTACGGGGGAGGAGGAAGAGGCGGTTGTGGTTGTGATGCGTTTACCGTAGGACGAACGGGTGACCGAACCGACCCCGAGCTGTGCAGTCGAACATCAGGTAACGAACCCAGAGCACGACGGTACGGTCCTCGAACACCAGGTATCGAACCCAGAGCACGACGGTACGGTCCTCGGACACCAGGTAACGAACCCAGAGCACGACGGTACGGGCCTCGAACACCAGGTATCGAACCCAGAGCACGACGGTACGGGCCTCGAACACCAGGTAACGAACCCAGAGCACGACGGTACGGGCCTCGAACACCAGGTAACGAACCCAGAGCACGACGGTACGGGCCTCGAACACCACGTTACGACCCTTGCCCACGACGTTATGGGCCTTGACCACCTCTTTACGACCCTTGAGAAAGACGGTACGAATTTAGGCCACGAAGGTACGACCCATCCTTGGTTATGGTGGTGTGCCCTTTGACCCGACCCATAAGGGTAGGGTCAAAGGGCACGCGAGAATACCCGAAGGTCGCACGACCGTACTCAAGGGAGATAAAGCTTATCGATTGGTTGGGTTTTGTCGTAAACTCGTACATTGATGCAACACATCGTCATGTCGTTAGACAATGACCGGGTTGTTATCAAGGATGGGGGAATGAACCATTTGCATAAACGCTTGGCAGAAGAGGAAGTGGGGTCTTAAAGCGGTGGTTATGTAAGCGGCAATTGCGATTGAGCGGGTAAGTAGTTGGCTGTTCACGGCCCCCGTTGATCGACTTGCCTTTTTCTGTTGCAGGAGGGAATATATGAGTGCCTGCACTGGGGGCATTTAACCTCGCACTTTCTCTCGTATTCCTCCCGCAGGCCATTGGATGAAGGAGAGGTGGATGAGGAGGTGCCTATATCCATTGCTCAACTGTTTCCTAAGAATAGATTGGATAGGTGTACGAGCTCCATGCGTGAGGTGGTTGTCTGAAGGACCCATCTAGAATGGGTCATTAGGCCCTCTGCGGAGACCAGGATCTTGTGTTCATATATACGGACAACGGGCGCCACGGACCATCAGGTCTTTTGTTTATCTTGCCCTCGACGTGTCCTTACGTACATCCATCCTCCGTTCCCCCCAATGACCCGGTGAGGTTAGGGTGTTCGAACGCCCTGCGACAGGCCACCAGGCCAGGCCAGAAGAGGGGTGAAAGCGCGTAGTGGTGTAGATTCTCTCAATATGGTGGGTGGGGGGGTTTCATGCGCTTTCACAATGCTGCGCAAAAGGCCGGTTGAAACTGAAGATCTCGTAATGTCATTCAGGTCGTAAATGTTGAGGTGGGTGGGTGGGTGGGTGGTTTGCGATATCACTTTCTCTCACCGTCGTTCGTGTCAGCTACCGAGCGTCGTGTGTGTGAGGGAAGTCGGGGAGGAGGGAGGTGGAGGAGATTTCAGCAGCAGTTTCCGTTGGCAAATTTTGGGTTCAGGAAGAACGCGAGGCCGGGGCGGTTTTGCGTGTCCGATCGTAAGAGCGAGCGGCGCGTTTGTGACGGCCTTCCCAGGGTGTGGGCGAAGCGAGGAGGCGGCTTCGACGTGGTACCCTTCAGGGCAGAGAGTACACAGGTCAGGGCCGCTCTTGTTGCTTGTACTGGTTTTGTTCCTCCGCCGGTGGTCAGTGTGTAATACATGGCCTATTGAAGGGATCGGAGGAGGGTTTTTAGTCACGATGGTGTGTGTGTGTGTGTCTACCCTCCCTCCCTTCACACGGCTCCGATCCTCAATCGCCTCCCAGAGCACAGGGTCCGGCCCGGCTGGTTGGTCGGGTCGGCTTGCCGCCCATTCCAGTGTGGGCCTTTTTCCCGTTGACCCTTCACCTCCTTACGTTATTTTTTTCCCCCCCCCGGTCGGTCGGTCGGTGGACAGTGGTCAGCTGGTGGGATGCTGGCCGGCCGGTGTCGACCCAATGCAGCTGGGGGCCTGTCCTCTTTCATTTAAGGGAGAGGCATTTACGGCTCCTCTCTCTCTCTCTCTCTCTCTCTCTCTCTCTCTGTGACCCTCCTCCTTCCCCTCCCTCACTCCAATTCAGATTCGTCCTTCTGTCCGTTCGTCCACGTAGAGAGAGATACCCAGGTGTTCGGTCCTGCCGGAGGAGTGGTATTCAAAGAACCGCCGAAGAGAGACAGAGAGAGGGGGAAAAAAAAAAAAGACATGATGACATGGAGTGGTGTGTAGGCTTCTGCAGTGGCAAAGGGAGACGTGTCATTTCGAAGGGGCCCTGGGGTTGCTGAGATGCGACCCCGGCGCACTCATCTCGTGGAGCGCCCAGCTTCGAGCCCCGGCCTCTGGGGTTCGACATGGCATTCCTCCTCCTCCACCCGATCTATTCCCAGCGGTAGTAACCTTAGGATCCAGGGGAGTGTATGATAGATTAGTGGAGACGGGAGTAGTGGTGGTCTATGGGTCTTCGGGCGTTGAGGAGGGTCCGCGGGGTGTGGGTGGAAGGCAGGCCAGACCTACCTGTAGGGAGGGACGCCTCGGGTCGAAGTGTGGTGGTGTCTGGCTGACTCATTGGCTGCACGGGGCGATGGGGGGCGGGTTCCATCAGGGCTCTGTGGCACCGCCGGGTGCAGACGGTGAGGGTGAGGGAGGAGGGGCGTCGGTGAGGGAGGGATGAGGAGGCGCAGTGTAAGGTTAGTCAGTGGTGGAGATAGTGAGAGAGAGAGAGAGACGGGACGACCTGGCGGTGGAGAGGAGCAGTGTAAGGTTTTGGGCCAGTGGTGGAGGGAGAGACGGTGAGGGAGAAACGCTGGTGGTGGTGGTTGGGGGAGGGAGAGGGAGTAAGACCGGTTGGTGGTGGTGGTGGTGGTGGTGGTGGAGAAGCATCAGGGGGAGCGAGTCTAAAGTAACGGTCACACGACCGCCGCCACCACGATCAGGTTGCGCTCCGTAACGCTGCAGAGTATACCTCTTTAACGACATGACTTAATCTTGACCCTTCTCTCTCTCTCTCTCTCTCTCTCTCTCTCTCTCTCTCTCTCAGGAGGAGGAGGAGGTGGTCGGCGATTTGGGCCTGGTAGGTGGGTAGGTAGATAGGTAGGAAGGAAAGTAGGTATGTACGTACGTAGGTAGATAGGTACGCAGGTAGGTAGGTTAGTAGGTACGTAGGTAGGTAGGTACGCTGGTAGGTAGGTCAGTGGATTGGTAGGTACGTAGATAGGTACGTAGGTAGATAGGTAAGTTAGTAGGTATGTAGGTACGTCCGTCCGTAGGTAGGTAGATACGTAGGTAGGTAAGAAGGTAAGTAGGTACATAGATAGTTGGTTGGTTCCTCCAGGCTGTTGCGCGCTGCATAAAGTCAAGTAACGGTCAAGCGGTGGGTATTGTACCCTCAGGGTTTTTGCCCGGTGTGTGTGTGTGTGTGTGTGTGTTGTGGTGGCCCGGGCCATGGTGGGCCCTGGAGGAGTGGTCTTCAGGGCGGCCCACGTGATAGACGAGGCCCACAACATACACATGGCCCATATTCTCCGTTTTTTTTTTTTTTTTTCGGGGGGGGAGCACTTCACCACCTCCTTCATGCCCCATTTGGATGTAAATAACCGGGCCCCCCGGACGCTAGGGTGGGGTCGTAATGGCCGGGCGTTGCTTTGTGGGGGTTTAGGCTTGCTGGAAACACCCTGGATTTGCCGGTGGTACGAGGGGCGGGGGGCGTTGTCCCCTCTTCCTTTCCCCCCTGGGGAAGCGCCCCCGCCCCCCACGCCCCTCCCCGCCCCGCCCCTCTCTATAGGCGAAGATGCGACCCGCTTCAGCAAGCACCAGGACAGGACCTTTGACCTGGTCATGTGGAGCCAGGTCATTGGCCCTGAAACGTCATGCCGAAGGGGGGTCGTATCGCACTGTCTGCCTTCCACGGGATGACCTGTGACCTAGCGGTGTGTGTGTGTGTGTATGTGTGTGTGTGTGTGTGTGTGTGTGTGTTTGTGTGGCGTGAGATGAAGGTGTTGACGGTAGTGATGGTGAAAGGGTGGTGATGGTGAGGGAGGGAGGGAGGGTAGTTAGTGATGGGGGGGGGGAGGTGTGGAAAGGAGGAAGGGTCAGGTCAGGGGCAGTGTGTGTTGCTGGTCAGCATCACCCCCGGGGGATGGGGGGGGAGGAGAGAACGCAACGCCATGTTTGGACGGCAAATGGTACGCGGGGTTGTGGGTGGGGTTTCGGCAGGGGTTAGGGTGCTGTGTTCTTTCTGGCAGGGGTTAGGATGCTGGTTTCTGTCTGGCAGGGGTTAGGGTGCTGGGTTCTGGTTGGTGTGGGTGAGGTTTTGGCAAGGTTGGTAAAGGGGTTCTGGGTGTGGGTGGGGTTCTGGCAGGGGTAGGAGGCTGGGTTCTGGCAGGGGTAGGGGGCTGGGTTCAGGTTGGTGTGAGTGAGGTTTTGGCAAGGTTGGTAAAGGGGTTCTGGGTGTGGGTGGGGTTCTGGCAGGGGTAAGGGGGCTGGGTTCTTTGTTGGTATGGGTGGGGTTTTGGCTTGGGTAGGAGGCTGGGTTCTGGCAGGGGTAAGGGGGCTGGGTTCTTTGTTGGTGTGGGTGGGGTTTTGGCCGGGCTAGGAGGCTGGGGTCTGGCAGGGGTAGGGGCCTGGCAGGGATGGAAGGGGCTGGGTTCTGGTAGGGTGTGTGTTGGGGGGAAGGACGGGGGATGTGAGGCAGGAAGTTAACTTGGCTGTTTCCGTGCTTTTGTGTTGTTCTCAACCGCCACTTCACCAACACCATATCCTCATCATCTCCACCACTTCACCAACACCGTATCCTCATCATCTCCACCACTTCACCAACACCGTATCCTCATCATCTCCACCACTTCACCAACACCGTATCATCATCTCCACCACTTCACCAACACGCTGCTTCTCTTCGTTGAACGCTACGTCGCTAAGATGTAAGGTGCGTCGCAGATGAAACGCATCGCCCTTCGTGTCTCGTTGTTCTCGTGTCGTTTAAACCATCCTCCTCGAATGGCTTTTTAAACGCTTCGTAGGGTTCGAGTTCAGGTGTTTTGTAAGACCAGGTTAATGGTCTGTTATCGTCCTGTGTGTGTACTTATGTGTGTGTGTGTGTGTGTGTATGTGTGTGTGTGTGTGTGTGTGTGTGTGTGTGTGTGTTGGGTCGACTGGTGTTTCCTGTCTGTGTCCTCCCGGGCATTGGGGGGGGGGGGGGGCAAGGGCAAGAGCAAGGTCCTCTCTCCCTCCCCCCCGACCCTGCTCCCTGAGACCCCGCAACATCTCTCTCTCTCTCTCTCTCTCTCTCTCTCTCTCTCTCTCTCTCTCTCTCTCTCTCTCTCTATCTATCTATCTATCTATCTATCTATCTATCTATCTATCTATCTCATCTATCTATCTCGTCGCTGGGGGTCATCAGACCTTCCTTTCGCCCGCGTTCTCTTCTGTCAGTGTCATGGTTCCTTCCAGTTGTCGTAATGATAATGGTCGTTGATGGTCGGCAGGTAGTTAGTGGTCGTGTAACGACATCCGGGTGTCTTGTATCCAGACGGTAGTTTCCAGGAGTGTATGACGATCCAGTTTTTTCCAGGAGTATGACGACCCAGAGGTTTCCAGGAGTGTATGACCATCCAGTGGTTTCCAGGAGTATGACCATCCAATGGTTTCCAGGAGTATGACGACCCAATGGTTTCCAGGAGTGTATGACCATCCAATGGTTTCCAGGAGTATGACGACCCAATGGTTTCCAGGAGTGTATGACCATCCAATGGTTTCCAGGAGTATGACGACCCAATGGTTTCCAGGAGTATGACGATCCAGTGGTTTCCAGGAGTGTATGACGACCCAATGGTTTCCAGGGAAGCCTTGATCGCTTGTGTCCTCGCTAATGACCCTGTTGGGGCGTGCGTTTTGGCCTCGTTCTCGTGTGGGGCAACGATAGAGCGTGGATGCACTTCGTCTTTGTCTCTTTCGCTGGATATATATATATTTTTTTCCCCGTTTTCTTCGGGAATATATTTTATTTTTGTCATCATCCTCGGGGACCTTATAACCTCATTTGGGCGTCCACAATAGTGCTGGAGGATTTTGTACAAGCCCACATTATCATCCCATCACGTGACGTGATTTTAGAGGATGATGAACAACTGGGTTGGGTTGTGGACCGACTGCCGCCGTGACCAGGATTCGAACCTGTGTTGTCTCGACCCCCTGAGCAGAGCCGCCAAGCCATACGTATTGACCCCCTGGTCAAGAATGGATCTTTGTTTCTTTATTCAGTTTCGTCTTGAAACCTTCAAAAAAAAAGGGATGTTGGTGGATGAAGAAACTAAAGTCCAGTTTCAGTTTTGCTTTGGAGACCAGCCACACGAGGATGGACCGTTAAGGTAATACCTCGTTCTTGAAGCATTGGAATGTCTGATCCTCTCTCTCTCTCTCTCTCTCTCTCTCTCTCTCTCTCTCTCTCTCTCTCTCTCTCTCTCTCTCTCTCTCTCTCTCTCTCTCTCTCCCGAGAGGGCCATGAGTTGGGGGCATGCTTCGCCCATGTCATGTACGTCACTATAAAAAAAATGAAGATCATCTAATTTTGTCAGCCGCTGGTGGGACAACGACGTCTCCCAGCGAGGTAGAACAGCACTACGGGGGCGCTTCTCTCGTGACTGGTATTGTTCAGTAACGGAGAACAACAGAGAACAACAGATATTTTGTCACAGTAACTGTACCTGTTCGTGGTCACTGTTCCTTGCAGCGTGGATTGTGTGTGTGTGTGATTACTATTTGTGTGATGCGGTGAGAGAATTTTATAATCGTGTTGCCCCGGCTGGCTCCTGCCCTGTCCGGGACTCGAACCCCTGGCCCGTTAGATTGATGGGTCGCCACGCTAGCCACTGCGCTACGTGTGTGTGTGTGTGTGTGTGTTGTGTGTGTGTGTGTGTGTGTTTGTCTGTGTGTGTGTGTGTTGTGTGTGTGTGTGTGTGTGTGTGTGTGTGTGTGTGTGTGTCGGTGCTGACGACGATATTGGCGGAGGACGCGTCGGAGGTTGCGACAGGCAGCGGTGCAGTGTGACCCGTTGCACGATCTCCTGGAGAGCTTTTATAGCGGGCGAGTGGGAGAGGGAGGGAGGGAGGGAGTTGTTGTCTGGGTTCGAGGGGTCGGTCCGGCTAGTTTACAGGTGGGAAGGTGCTTAAAAAGTGGTTGCGCGCCTCGCCCGGCTCCTGCGGTGCACGGTAACACTAGTCGCTCTGACCTTTTGGAGAGCAGCGGCTCCCCAGCGGCGGTGTCCGCGTCTAGGGTAGTGGGCAGTCGTAACAGGACTTCGATCTCGCGACGCGTGATGGTGTGGTGGTGGTGGTGGACGCGTTCAAGAGACACACACACACACGCGCGCGCGCCTCGCCCCGGCCGGGAGGAACTCTTGCGTGAAATGTGGACCACTGTGTAACGCCTGTGCCGCAGCTTTACCGGGTAACGCGTGTGTCTGCCGCAGTTTTGCCAGGTGCGACTCTGTGGGGTGGGAGGGTGTGTGTGTGTGTGTGTGGTGTTCTGTTCTGGTGTCGTCATGTGGTAAGGGTGGGTGAGCGACGCCCCGGAGAGGGAGGCGTCTCTTGTGACCTCTTCTACATCGGCCAGCCAGGGGGTCACCCTAGGAGGCCGCGCCCCCTCCTGTGTTGTGACCGACCCGTAGGGCGAGCCAGGAGGACCCATAGTGTCAGCCCTCCATACCCCTCGGCAGGACAGAGATGTGGCATTCCCCCCTCACACACACACACACCTCAGAATTTATTTATATACCGAGTTCAGTTCCCTTTCTTCCGACAGCAACCTCTCAAGCGTCCTACCCTCCCTATCATCATCACATTCGATCCACATACCTTCACATGTCCCCTTAAAGGACATGAATCCACCCTGCTATAGGGAATCGAACGTTACGACGTACATATTAACCGGGATTTTATAGAATCAGTCAGTGGCGCTAAGGAGGATTTGAACCAGGGTCTGGGGACCTTTCCCTTGGCCCGCGATCGCATCAAGTTCAACGCCGTCACAGAACGCGTCGCGCGGTGAAACATTTTATCGTAGTGTTGGTGTACTCCTGTTTTCTGTGTTCATTGTCTTCGATGGTACGTGATGCGCGCCAACCGTAGAGTTTGTAATGTAAATATATATATAGATGTTTGTGTTTACGTCATGAACATCAAAGAGCACGGGGGCATTGTGTTGGCTGTCCAGGCATATGTGGGCAGTCATCCCTGGAGATAACGTGTTTGGTTGACACCTGTGTTGATATTGTGAGGATCAGAGTTAAGGCAAGAAGTGGGAAGGTTACAAGACTCAGTGTGTGTGTGTGTGTGTGTGGGGGGGGGTCTAGTTTTACTATTAGTAGATCTTATTTGTCGTACTGACCCGTAGCTGAAAAGATATCCACGCAGGGAGAGTGTCCTTACCCTGTTATTTGTGTGTTTAGGGAGGGTGTTGATTTTACACAGGTGTCTCGTTGCGAGTCGAACGTATTACCTCACTGCAGTGTCTTCAGTGTAGTGTACGTAGACTTGGGGACAGCACTGGTGTGTTTTTTTGCATTCGGTTTGCATCCGAAGGCCCACATCCCCCCCCCCAACCCATCTCTTTGAACATTCTCTTACCAAGGGACAACTTTTTAGATTCATGAGTATATGTTTGTGTGTATTAAAACTATGATAATGGCAGGCGCGCAGGCGACGTAATTCATCTTGAAGAGGATTGTTCTCATAGGGAATTAGTTGCCGATAGGAGAGGTTGAAACCAGCGCCATAGATAGGTTTAAAGATATGCTGGAGCAGTGCTTTGCCCTCTCTCTCTCTCTCTCTCTCTCTCTCTCTCTCTCTCTCTCTCTCTCTCTCTCTCTCTCTCTCTCTCTCTCTCCCTTGGCCGTAGCATGTAGGAGTGTAGATAAAGTGTGTAACGTCATGAATAAATACACACACGGAGACCCTCCCACCTACCAGCAACGCCGTTACCATCACACCTCTTAGATCGCTGGACGGATGATTGAGGCGTTGCTGGTAACGTGTGGTCGCTATTTTCTTGAGCAGTTGCCAGCCTGTTTTTGTCCAGTGTGTGCCAAAGCGTTGGCAGGTGTGTGTGTGTGTGTGTGTGTGTGTGTGTGTGTGTGTCGGGTCTGAGGGAGGGAGGAGAGTTGCCAGGTTTGAGGAGGGAGGAGGAGGAGGAGGAGGAGGTATTAACATCATGGCCCAGGGCGCTGTCGAAGCCATTATCTGTTGGCTTTCATGTTCCCCCCAGGCTGTCTGGATTCCACCATTTACCACACTCACTCCGAGGTTTCTTTTCCCCTCCCCTCCCCTCCCTTCCCCTCCCTCTCCCTTCCCCTCCCTCTCCCTCCCCTCTCTTGCCCTAGTGTGGCAGTGGCTGGTTCTGAACCAGGAACCCCGCCTCCATGCGCGAAATGTGTGAAATGATGGCGAGCGTCTCGCGGGAGTTCGAAGTCTGTCGCCACATCGAAGTTCAGTGCCGTGTGCACCCTCGTGCGAGCGTGGGCGCGCGCGCCTCTCTCTCTCTCTCTCTCTCTCTCTCTCTCTCTCTCTCTCTCTCTCTCTCTCTCTCTCTCTCTCTCTCTCTCTTTGTTGTCCTGGGCGATGGGTTGGTAATGTGTGATGGTGTGTGTGTGTGTCTGTGTCCGTCACTCGGTGCCCCATGATGTATACGGAGGTGTGCCATGGGCGGGGCACGAACTGGGTGACACACACACACACACACACACACACACACACACACACACACACACACACACACACACGGCGCCAAACCAGCTCCCCGCCGGAGGCGCGCGAGTCTTTGGGAAGACGAGGGCTGTGCCAGGGTCACGCCCAAGACGCTGGTAGTTTATAACCCTCTCGCTCGAAGTGTAGTTGATTGTTGTTAGTTGTTTGTCGTTGTCACTAAGGTAGGGGTTGTGGGGGGGGGGGGGAGTGCGTGGCAGGGCAGGGAGAAAGTCCAACGAGTGTGAGAGTGTGTGTGTGTGTGTGTGTGTGTGTGTCGGGAGCAACACCCTCACTTTCCTCCAACGTTTCACACACCCACGCACACCCACACCCTCCCTCCCTCCCCTCATCCCCGACCCCCACCACGTCTGACGAGCCCCCCACCCCCTTTCTTTCGAGGGGAGGGGTGATGTTGTTTTGATCGTGTGTGTGTCGAGTTCAGTCTCGACGGTCCCACTCGACACAGTCGAGTGGGACGTGAACCAACGTGAGGAGGAGGTGGTCTGTATAAACATCTTGTGTGAATCCCTCGCCTCGTAGTTATATTGGAGGCATCGAGTCAGTCACGGGCGAACCTGGGCCACACCAAACCAGGGCCACACCAAGCCTGGGCCACATCAAGCCTGGGCCACACCAAGCCTGGGCCACACCAAGCTAGGGCCACATCAAGCCTGGGTCACATCACGCCAGGGCCACATCAAGCCTGGGCCTCAAGTGAAATAGATTGAGAGAAAGTATAATAAAAGCGGAAGAGAAAAGAAGAAACGAGGGAAAGTATTCACTCACGACTTTTGGAGGCCATGAAGTTTGTACGACTTTTGGAGGCCGTGAAGTATTTACCAGTTTTGGAGGTCGTAAAGTATCTACGACTTTTGGAGGGCATGAAGGGTTTCGTTGGAGGTCGTGAAGGATTTACGACTTTTGGAAGGCGTAAAGTATTGACGACTTGTGGAGGCCGCGAAGGATTTACGACTTTTGGAGGCCGTGAAAAAACATAATTGAAATTTTCAGGTCGTATCCAATTTTCTGCGTTAAGTGGGTAAATTTACTACATGGGGACTTTAAGCTTATGCAATGATGAACCAATTACGAAACTAATTATGCCAATTTTGTTCTCACTTGGACCTATTTAACAAAGACTCTGTGACCTCGGTAATAGGTGACCTCTGTACTAGGCGACCAGCATGCCCGACGCAATAAACAAACCCCAGATAAAGATTAAATATTTATGGGTTTAAAAGATATTGGATGTAGTAGTGATAATTATGGTGTTAAATAAGGATTTCTATTCTCAAGTGGTAGGTGGAGGTAGTGTGTGTGGAGGTGGGGAAGTCGAGAGAAATGGCTGGTGTTTAGGGAGTAGTGGGTTTTGTGGACATGGGGGAGGGAGGTGGGTTGAAATGACAACGATAAGACATTGTTTAACCGTGAGATATAAGGAAGAACCGAGTCTCGCGTACGCGATAATGAAATGTGGGTTATCTTTATTGACAAGTCATGATCACAGGAAGCGTACAACAACGTCTTTATGCCCCGCGTTCCAGCTTGTTTCGTTGTATTTCATCTGGTGGACGTGTTCGAGGGAGCGCGTCAGCTGACGTCCCTCCCGGCTCAGGGCCGAGCTCTGACGTCATATCCGCCAGGGGTTTATGCGACGCGCACTGTTCGTACTTTGGCGTCAGATTGGAAAAACTGTTTACGGTCCTTATTTATTGCAGTTTTTACGATTTTCCTAATATTTTTCGGTACATGATGACACTGGGTATCTACGTATAGCTATAGCAGCAAAGGAAAGTGAATTATTATACACCTTAACACAATAACAATAGAAATACACCCCACGAAGTGGAACGGGGGATGTAAAACTGTATTGAGGGGAAGGAAAGTGTAAATATATTTGTAAGTGCTGAGTCTCATCTCCATACTAGTTAACGTAATATACTCGTAATGCCATTATTTTTTCATCTGTAAAGTCCAGAGGCATATGTCTTCTGATCTGGTTTATAAATGGAAAAATGACACACTTTCAATGGACAGACATATTCTGTTTATAGGTACAAACACATAAAAAAGACATAATATACTTCTTCATTCTAATGTAGAAATCAAAGCTCGTCTGATTAGGTCATTCTCGTAACTATGCCTAAAGCAAGAGCCATCAGTGTAAGCACGCTGAACACTGTGTTCAAATATGTAATTTTTGAGAGAAAAAACATAAGTACACACACACACCTAGTTACTTTGACGGAAGGCCTGAGAATTCTGCCCAGAAACCCAGACTCCATTGTATGAAGTGTTGCTGCTCATTGCGTCACATCACAACATCTTTTCAACTAACATTCAAGGTCTCGAAACAATGGTGTTTTCAGCCCCCCCTTCCCTTCCCCCCCATTCATAAGTGGCTTGCCCCGCGGTGGCGAACGATACAGTGTTGGCAGCCATCACGAAATTACAGCGTCTGTAGCCCATTACAGTGGCTGTAGCCCATTACAATGGCTGTAGCCCATTACAGTGGCTGTAGCCCATTACAGTGGCTGTAGCCCATTACTGTGGCTGTAGCCTGTTACAGTACTGTAGCCCATTACAGTGTCTGTAGCCCATTACTGTGGCTATAGCCCATTACTGTGGCTGTAGCCCATTACTGTGGCTATAGCCCATTACTGTGGCTGTAGCCCATTACTGTGGCTATAGCCCATTACTGTGGCTGTAGCCCATTACTGTGGCTATAGCCCATTACTGTGGCTGTAGCCCATTACAGTGCTGTAGCCCATTACAGCGTCTGTAGCCTATTACAGTGCTGTAGCCCATTATAGCGTCTGTAGCCCATTACAGTGTCTGTAGCCCATTACAGTGCTGTAGCCCATTACAGCGTCTGTAGCCCATTACAGTGCTGTAGCCCATTACAGTGCTGTAGCCTATTATCGTGGCTGTAGCCCATTACAGTGGCTGTAGCCCTTTAGAGTGTCTAGCCCATTACAGCGTCTGTAGCCCATTACAGCGTCAGTAGCCCATTACAGCTTCTGTAACCGTGAAACAATGGGGAGAGCAGTGAGTCGGAGACTGGTTTTTCCAGAAGATTCCGTTCCCATTAGACTAGCATGTTAAACGATGATATTTGAAATGTTATTATTAAGATTGAAACCGTAATTTTGAATATGAGCTGAAGTACACACAGAATAAATAGCTGGCCACATTATATATATAACAAAATATTAAAGTGATGTATATATGCACCACTGGTCGGGTTCGAACCCTGGAAGTAGTGTGGCTGGCGTCTGGCTCACCTCAGCCACACGAAGGTTAAGTAAAACAATTGTTTCCCAGTGTTTTTCCCTCCCGTGTCCCAACCCTCATCCCCAGCTGGGATAACACGTACTGTATTTATACATCAAAACATCCCAGCTACTGTATCACAAAGGGGGAAAGCACAAAAGAAAAATGGGGTCGAAAATTTTTTCCGCATGAGCAAGCCTATATTGTAAGTTTAAAATATACTTAAATATGGACGGGATTAGGTGAGACCTTTTGATAATTAACTTCAAAATATATTTGTGCAGTTTGAGATTGTTCCCTGCAAGGGGGTGGAAAATGTGTAAGTATAATATTGAACAATTGCTGTGTTTCTTCACGACCAGCGAACACAATGGCATCGCTTTAGAAAAAAAGAAAAAAAAAACATGATAGCGTTTATTTAAGAATTGAGTCGATGAAAGTTATCAAGACTTACGTAAATATGAAATGAGTAATTACTTAAGTAATCGTATTTATCGTAGCTTATCCTGGTGCATGACAGTTTGAAATTAATTGGGTTATTAACGATTTTTTTTACAAGTGGATGCGTTAGTTATATAAAACGTTGTTTCCTCCTGAAGCCACCGTTTTAAAAAATGTTTTTCCCTGGTTTTGGGGTCGGGTATATTCCATTCTTTTCATATATTTACTTGCAATTGTACAAAAGAAACACAGAATAAACCTAAGAACTTAAAAACCTAACCAAAACATTAAATACGGTGATATTAACTTAAAAAAACTAACCAAAACATTAAATACGGTGATTTTTCGTTCGTATTACCATGCCCATATGAGAATTGACCATTTATAGTAATGTATATGACGCTTCGGTTTAATTATATTATTAATACGTTATTCAATTCCGTTTCCTTCTTGCTTGATCGCCGTTTCGTGCCTCAGCGAGGCAGCGCCGCCAGGGGACAGACGAAGAAAAGAAAAATAAAAGAGGCCTCATTAGCCCTCGTCCATTGTCTTAGCATCATGTGTGATGCAACGGATCATGACGCCGGAGCAGAGAAATTATCATGACGCCGGAGCAGGGAAATTATCATGACGCCGGAGCAGAGAAATTATCATGACGCCGGAGCAGGGAAATTATCATGACGCCGGAGCAGGGAAATTATCATGACGCCGGAGCAGGGAAATTATCATGACGCCGGAGCAGGGAAATTATCATGACGCCGGAGCAGGGAAATTATCATGACGCCGGAGCAGGGAAATTATCATGACGCCGGAGCAGGGAAATTATCATGACGCCGGAGCAGGGAAATTATCATGACGCCGGAGCAGGGAAATTATCATGACGCCGGAGCAGGGAAATTATCATGACGCCGGAGCAGGGAAATTATCATGAGGTCCTCGAAGTGACTTGTTTCTTTCCGTGTATATACGATGACAGTCTGGCCGAAGGTTCCCGAATACCTTCCGTCTGTCTTCCATGTATACATACATACATACATACAACCTCGTGAAGGCGAGTCCTCTCGCCCGGGGCTTAATCACTGTGAGGTGGAGTCCGGTAGCACCATTCCAACTTCCCGTCGCTGACACTCCATACACTTGATTATACGAAAAACAAATTGTATTAAGTAATTATCGGTTATTAAGTACTTAATTATACTAAAAACAAATTGTATTAAGTAATTATCGGTTATTAAGTACTTAATTATACGAAAAACAAATTGTATTAAGTAATTATCGGTTATTAAGTACTTAATTATACGAAAAACAAATTGTATTAAGTAATTATCGGTTATTAAGTACTTAATTATACGAAAAACAAATTGTATTAAGTAATTATCAGTTAAGTACTTAATTATACGAAAAACATTGTATTAAGTAATTATGTTATTACTTATTCATTTCTCAACCTCTGCGATAAATAATGAATATTAATTTCGTCTTACAAGCAGTGTAATAGTGATATGATAAAAGTTTAGTACCGCAATCCAGAGACAAGTCATGGGAGAACCAATGAGATTAAAGTTTGATTAGACGAAAATTTCTTTTGATTTAGAGTAACCCAGTTTCTCCATACACGATTATAGTCGGCTCCAAATTACTTTTCATTTTATTTAAACAATTGCTTCTGCCTTAGGAGAAGCTGCCTTCGTATTTCAGTATAAGGCGATTCAATATTTTTGAGTAGGCTTCGACCTTTGTGAATAATTAAGTGTATTAATTATTCCCTTATCATATATGAAGTTTAATTCGCACTTGATTTATAAGACTTTGATGTCATATGTGATTACGGACCAGTAGTTTCTCTTGATTTAACGCTACTGACCAGATGTTTTTTGAAATAGATATAGATGGTTGTAAAGGATCCTCAAGAGTTACTTCAGAATATTTTATACCCAGTAAGGAATTTAGTGCCGGACTTTTAACCTGCCGAGTTGAAGTCACAAAGGCGAGCGAGTGAAAGGTATTTTGCGTGCCTCCAGTTCTTGGAACATTCTAGTATCCGCGGCATTTCTCCCTCCGCCGCCAGTATCCTACACTTAACTAATTATCGTATCTGAACACTGAGTCATTCTCTCTATTGTGCCGTTGGCGAGAGAGAGAGAGAGAGAGAGAGAGAGAGAGAGAGAGAGAGAGAGAGAGAGAGAGCCAGCGGGTTTCCACAGAGAGACTCGACTGCTTTCCATCGTGGTTCTAGAGTTACCTTCACATCCACTTGCCTGAGGCGTCCGTGTTTTTTAGAGTCTTATTTCGGGAAACTTAAGCTTCTTTAAGGGGGGGACATGTTGCCCTGAGGTGGGGAAAACGCCAGGGGAGCAGCGGGCGACGGGCGGTGGCAAGCGCCGAGGCCAAGAGGCATTGTTGACAAGGGCGTCGGGCCGGCCGCTGCTACAACCCAGCCCGGATATTATTGTGTGGTAAGTGGCGCGGCGGTGGGAGGAGGAGGAGGAGAGATATGGCGAAGGGCAGTGGTGTTGGTGGAGTGACTCGTAGACCACTAAACTTCCCCCCCATTCATATCATCCAAGACACCACCACCACCACCACCTCCTTCTTCCGTCGCCTCAGGCGGAGAGTAAATGAGAGAGCGAGCGACCTTGGAGGCTGCCGGGGGAGGAGGGGGGAGGGAGGTGGTTGACAGCGGTGCCCTGGTTGAGGGGGGGGGGGGGGAGCTGTTGGTGGTACTACTACCACCGCGGGTCTTGCCCCGGGCTGTGGGGCAACGCTCCCCCTCCCCTCCCCTGTCGCTCTCTTAAGTCATTCTCCTTCGCTAATCTTTCCCTTTCCCTTTTGTTATTTCTCCCCCTCCCCTTCCCTATCTATTCCTTTGCCTCGCTTCACTCGTTTGTTATTATCTATCTGCGTATCTTGACGGTCGTTAACATGTCGAAGGCCAGTGTGTCTTTGGTGTTTTTATGTTAATCGCGCCCTACAGCTGGTGGAACGACCCTTGAACCTTAAAGAAATGATCATTGTACACGGACGGCCCTTGAACACGACGGAACGACCCTTAGGGTTACAGCGGCGAGGCTTTGTGACCTGAAGGGTAAGTGGTCAGGTCAGGAGCCAGGCCCTCGTCATACGTAGGGTCGTCCCGTCGTGTCGTGGTTCGAAGAAAGGCGCCTACCTGGTGAATACCTCGACGAAGGCTAGGCTACGACCTTCCCATTGTTTACCTTGTTTCCCATTGTTTACCTTGTTTTCGCGCGTCAAGGATAACAATTGGCGGTCCTTCTCCAACCTGCGAACTCCCTCAAGGTACACACACACACACACACACACATCCCGGGCGTCACAATACACACCGCGCGGGGTTTTGCAGTCTACACAGGTCTGAGAGCCGCTCCCCTTCCACCACACACACACACACACACACACACACACACACACACACCCACCAGTTATGGTATAGACAAATGAGTGAAATATACATGTGAAGCAGTACAGACCAGTGTTGAGGGAGCAGACTGCTTCCTTCGGGATATACGAAATGATTTTTTGTTTCTCCATCCAGTATCCAGAATCGTTAGGGGCCACCGACATTGTCTTCCAACAGTTTGCTCCAAGACCAGACGCGCCATACTTCCTCAGTTACTTAAGATAGGTCACTGTAGGTAATGAGCCCGACCTAGCGAGACAGCCGGGGCTGCCACAACGAAGAAGTTAAGGGATATCGTACGTAAGGGGAGCCTTACTCAAGTTTTTACCCAGTGGGTCCGGACCGGAACACGGAAGAGATGTGTCAGTGGCAGAAGATGGGATGGTATGAAACCTATAGAGTCAGCGAAGATGGGATGGTGGGTGGGTTCTCTGAACTTAGAAACATATAGAAAAAAAAAAAACGGGAGCAAGATTAGATTACAGTGTTTCAAGCACTTGTTTCATCCTAATTAGAACTTTGTGAATGTCATTTGGAAAGGTAGATAAACAGTAGCCTAGAATATATTCCAAGATCCTTCACAACCCGCATCTCTTCTTTAAAAACCTCGAAATTACTCGGCCATTTAAAGAGATACAGTATTGTAGCGTAGATTGATACATTGTTGTAGCGTAGATTGTAGATATCATGCAACCCCAGGACCCCCTTTTTAAGGGGCTCCTGTAGCTTGAAGGCTGCGCCAGTTAGTGAGGAAGAAGTCCTTCAACCATACTACTACTACTACTACTACTACTACTACTACTACTACTACTACTACTACTACTTTTCCACCATTGCCGATGATTGCAGCCTAGCCGAATGTTAATTTTCACTGCGGTGCAACCCCATGCAGGAAGAGTCCGGTAACACCAGACGAGAGAGAGAGATTATAATATATGTATACATGAACAGTATTGGAACGCTTGCTACCTAGAATACACATCAAAGTAATCCATTGGTAAAACTAGAAACTCGACAGGCTTTTTTCAAGTAAGAACCACCAGAGAGCGTAGGCTGTTGTTAGAACTACTCTTGGTTGTATATTTCTTGTGTACTTAGGTATTTAACTAAAGATGCTCTAGGAGAGAGAGATTGCGACATATTCAGAGAAATTTGAAGTTAATTCCTCCTTCACAGTAACACTGGACTGGGCCTGGCTATTATACAAGAATAAGCGAAGATTTCAATACATTAATGGGACTAGATAGTGATCAGGGACGCTTGGTTGTAGATATAGAACTGTTGGAGAACATCCCTCGAAATCAACGTGAAGGAGGATTAGGTACAGCGATGAAGACAGCTGGTATTGAGTCAGTTCCGTATGGGCAAAAGAGAATAAAATTACCCCTTAGACCGCAGCTAGTTACATCAAAAACCTGAAACGTAGCATATAATTGTATTTTGATAGTTTCAATTATTTTTCATACTGGAAAGCTGCGAATAACCACCAGGTTGTAGCGATTTACAAATTAAAAAAAAAAATCAAATCGTGTTTACGCGAGCGCGATGGTGGCCTATCTTAGCCTATCCATCTTTTGGCCTACTGCCGCTCGCTCTTACCCTCCATTGCGATGGAAAAACGGGTTAAAAACTGAAGATTTTATGGTGTTATGTATCGGATACAATTTCCTCGATGTGTTTTTTTTTCCTGAAACTCTTGATTGTACTTGTGGTTTTACACAGCATCACACCAAATGAATGGAAGCTGCTCCTGGGAATATAGCAAGCAGCACATTGACACCAACGAATATTTTAGTTTTCGTGTTCATTGGGGAAGTGAAAGGACTGTATATGTTTGCTGATCCTCTGTATTATTAACTTTGAAGAAATCGGAAATATTGTACTTTGTCCATGAATTAGTTTCCAAATGAAAACTTTTATTTTGAAACATTCGTATTTCATCATGCAAATATGAACCTAATGCAATGAACACATGACTTTTTGTATGATATATGAGCCGATGACGTACTTCATGTCGTATAGAAGGTCTTGTACCACAAGAGTAAGTAGTGAGTGAGATTGGGCAGTTGGTAGGCTCCGCCCTCTTTGGTTGGCCCAACCCCCTTACGGCAGCCGTTGTAAACACACAAGGTGACCGGCGCGTGGGCAACACCAGCCCAAATATCTGTCATTAATACTGGAACTTGCTAATTTGTGTTGTTTTGGTGCGTGTGGATTAACAAACAATCTATTGCAGGCGGGTATGAGAGCCAGTAGAAACAGGTAAAGTGATCGCGGAATACTTAAAAAGAGGACCTCGATGAACAGAATGTGATTCTAAATCTAGTGATTTGCCCCATTTTCGCTCTCGACGGGTTGAAGGCAATTCAACTGTATCGTTGACGCGCCTCAGTGAATGTGAATAATATTAATGCTAGTTGTGCCATTGTTTGATGATACATACTAGCAGTACTAGTGCAGAAAATAGTGTGTTGTGATACACGCCTCTTCAGAGATTATGCCACCGTAGAGGACTAACAGGAGTTAAGTCTTGTTCCACAACGTATACACGCGGGTGTGAGGCGTTGAAAGCAGTCACCCTCCCGTGTGTTTTTTTTTTTTTTTTTATCTAATCATGCGCATGCGGAGTCGGAGTGTTGCGTCGCCTCCCACGCACCCCATCACCGCCTCCGACAGCGCCACCGTCACCAGCGGCAACGCTCGCAGTGTGCTCAACATCCCAGGCGAACTCAAGCTGCACTACTCCGATGTGGTGAACGTGGCCGAGAAGTTGTCGCGCCTCTTCTCGCGCACACACACGTACAACGTGCACAAGCGCCACAAGACGCTCGCCAGCACTCAGCAGGTAGGTTGTCAGGCGATCCAGCCCTTCCTCCCCACCCTGCTCCTGCCAGGCAGGGGTACAGGGCACACAGGCCAATGTTGCGGGGAGATTGGGGGAAGGGGAGGGGGAGCAGGAGATTGTAAAAGCAGGTAGGTTTAAGATTTTAAAGATTCACTAAGTAACTATTTTTTTTATTGCCACTCGTGGATTAGTTTTATGAAGATATTCGCTGTCATCAGACTTGCTTCAACCCATTGTTGTAGGCGCCTTCAACCCAACACCTGATGGAAACGGGGTCATCCCACGACCTATTGAAGTAGAGTAACACCTTACTTTTCAATCAACAGCAACCTCATTTGGGGTGACCACCTTGACCTTGCTGATGGTGCTGTAACCTTTGTAAGCAGCAGACTGCCCCCGACCCTCTCCCTCCCTCCCTCACTCCCTCCCCCACACCACCACCACCACCCGTCCTCACATGGGCCTGTTGGTTGGCAGCAGCCCAGATGGTGCAAGATGTCCCTGTGACGCTTACCGCCGGCCGCTACACCTACGCCACCTAGCCTGCATGGTCTGAGGAAACATGGGTGCACGGATGGGAAAAGTGGTCAATGAGGTAGTGTATCGGCCAGTTGTGAGGAGCCTCCCATCTGTGGAGGAAACTGGTGGTGGGGTCGGGCGGGAACCAGGTGCGGAACCTCACACACGCGCATGACAGTCTGCCATCAGCCACCGCCACGAGGGGATGTCCATGTTGCTGCTGGGCCCGGTATGGCCATATTTTCTTCTTCCTCTGTGACTTAAGTGTCGTAGTGAGGCGAGCCCTGGCACCAGTGAAGGCGTGGGGAGTGTCTGGTATGTGCTATAGTGAGGGCGACACCCACCAAGACTCGCCCATGTCCCACCTATGTGGCTGTCCGCCCTTACCGCAAGTGTCGCCACACAGTCTTCGTTAAGCCATTGGTTCATGTGTACCTGGTGGCTGGCTTTGGGCCACGAGCGAGTGTTAGTGTTAGTGGTGCATGACAACTGTGGTCACGGTGGCTCCCTCAGGATCACATATTTTTGATCATTATTGGACATGGTTCTTAACCGTGATAAGCGTTGCAAATTTGGTTCTTTGAACGAGCAGTGGTTTAGGTATGGGGAGGGGACCCCTTTCGCGGATGTTGCAAAGTGCTCGTCCCCGGGGGCATGACATGCAGGAAATAGTTTGTGACGTGTGAAGGAGAGGTGGGCTGAAGAGTGGCGTTGCCTGGAGGCGTTTTGGGTTGTCCTGAGCTCCGCACACACACACATCCTCCTGCCCTCCTTGCCCTAGCGGAATACCTGACCTGGTTCTGCTGCCCCTTGTGTTCAGACGTCCTTGGAACATTGACGACTGGAGTGATCTCGTCTCAAGAGGCCACTGTTACGTCTATGCTGTTGAGAACTGGAAAATGCGACGGAAAAACGGTGATTGTGGCGGCGGATTTGAAGTTGGTGCGCCCATATGGTGGAAGAGGGATGTGCCATGTTGTAGCCACACTTGATGAGTGAGAGGGGGTGCTAATAATGCCGAAGGTAACGTAAGTAGCAGGAGAAGAGGAGAGCAAGAGGTTAGTAGTGTAGAGGATGTGGCAACGGAGCATCATGCAACAAGAACGTTGACCCCCCTCATGCACACGCCCTCATTCTCCTGCTCTCCTCACCTTCTTGTACCCTGCGTGTTTCCAGGCCTCATTCGGTCAATGTTATAGTCCACATGTATATTATGGTATTGCTTAAGCTGTTACAGGTCATCCTGTTTTATACTTATTGCTGCGTTACTGCCCCTAGTTACCATAATCAAATATGATCATTCGTATTTTATGAACTACTGTCACCATTCTGATATACCTTAGCATAATTCCTGCTGCAAATAACATATCAACAGACGTTTAGCAGTATCAATAGTATTTCTATTAAAGAGGGTGTTTTATCAGATATACAACAAAGAACAGTATTAGCTTCAGTAACTGTTTATATAATAATGCATCGACTAAAACCTCAAAGAAAGTAATTGTTTAGCAGATTACGTCAAAGGAAGATAATAAGATTAGAAAACAGAAAATACAACATTTTAATGTTTAAGTGGGTATAGAACTTAATGGAATTCAGTGAAGAAAAAAAATTAACAAAACATTATAACGGTGACACAAGACTCCAGGGGGAGGAGACAGTAATATAAAAAAGAATATATAAACCCAGAAATATCGCAGTTAAACACACGATATTTTACTGAATAGTCAGCACCTTCTCAAACGACATTGTACTGACATATGCATTTTTCCTCGTGCTAACTCTGGTTAAGTTGAGATGGGGTAGGGTCATGGGAGGGAGGGAGCCTCCCGTTTAGGGGCTAGGCAAGGTTGATTGGTTTAACTGGTTTTACCAGCAGTCTGCCTAGCCCAAGTGGCAACGGGTATGAACTCGCCCGCGACCCCTGTGGGCTTAGGGCAATTGAAATTGATCTTTAGCTTCTCTGAACCCGTATGATCACATTTGCAAAACCTTCTCATCTCGAGGAAAAGTTGATAAATCCAATGATAAAGTAAAAATAAAGATAAACAGTTGGTATAATAGTACATGAACTACCTTTACCAATTACGTTGCAGAATAACAAGTACGTTAATGAAACACTGATATTTGTACATTACATTGTTACGTAAGTGAAATTCTTGACATTTGCACATTACATTGTTACGTAAATGAAACACAGACATTTGTAGAATTCATTGTTACAGAAATAAAACTCGCTTATAGATTACACTATTACGTAAATGAAACATTGACATTTGTAGATAATACTGTTACGTAAATGAAACATGTCTGTAATTTCATTGTTACATAAATGAAACTGATATTTTAGATTACATTGTTACGTAAATGAAACTGACATTTGTAGATTACATTGTTACGTAAATGAAACTGACATTTGTAGTTTACATTGTTACCTAAATGAAATACAGACATTTATAGATTATACTATTATGTAAATGAAACATTGACATTTGTAGATTATACTGTTACGTGAATGAAACACTTGACATCTGTAATTGCATTGTTACGTAAGTGAAACACTGATATTTTTAGATTACATTGTTATATAAATGAAACACAGACGTTTGTAGATTACTTTGTTGGTAGGGTCCTTATTGGAATGGTAATGGTAGGCCTCACATCAGGATAATTAAAGCTGATTATTCAATGGTGTATTGTATTTGAATAAATATTTAGTACTGATGTGTTGAATGATCACGAAAGAAGCAGTAGAAATCAATAAAATAGAAGGGATACAGAAATGCTACATGTACTGGCAAAACTAAATGGAGTGCTGGGACTGTCATGAAAGATTGAAGGAAAGGGAACTTTGTAAGGTTTAGAAAGAAGAACTGTAAATAGTGTTTATACGTGCAAGAAACTGAAGGATTTAAAGTGAAGAAAACATAATAGGACTAAAGACCTCAGAGTATAGAAATAATTCAGTGATTAAGTGTAAAGAATTCCATGGAATACCTCATAGAGGTATCAGAGTGCTCAACAAGAAAGATGGAGATTAATGTTAAACCCAACAAAATATAAAAAGAATACAAGGAGTTCTGAAACTTCAGAGAGAATTTGAGGCAAATTATTAAAAACAGTGACTCAAAAAGATTGAGAACTGTTCCATGAGCATGGCAGCAGTTGATAACATTTTATTGTACAGTATAGTTAAACAAGAGAGCTACCTTTACTTTTTTTCTTAGGAAAATTTTGAAAGAAAAACTCATGAATTCCAGATATAGAACCTTTATTTTTGTGTGAGGTTTTTAGCAGTACCAGACACACAAGAACTCTGATGGTTGTAGTCATATGAATATACTGGCCATATTTTCCAACACTTAGGTGCTGGCTGATGTGAGCATTCATCATTGTTTACTGTCTCTCTCTCATTTTCTTTATTTAACATGAATGTTAAAATGGTTTTCATTAGCCTGAAGTGAATAGTGATGAATGTCTCTTTGGTTGTGTGTAGATATTAACAAATGCCATTTTGGGGTTTTGGGTGTTTGCCCTCAGTCGTATGAGTGTGAGGATAATATAATGAGGAAACAATTCATAGCTTCATGATAATAGTTTTTGTAGTCCTCCGTTCAGCTATAATACATTGGTTGAATGTAAGTGTTCAGTTGACCATTTTAGTGGGTCATTTCATTTTGTTGTATGCAATGAATTGCTATAATAACAACCTTAGGATTCCTGTTTTGGGATGATATTTTCCATGGTTTGTCTTTGATAAACTATATCATCACTCAAATGACTGGACTGATGGGGAATGGTAGGTTTAGGAAGCTGCTTACATGAGGGTTGTAAAAGCTGAATTTTTTTATATTTGTGTTTGAATTTATTAATGGAAGCCCTCAGTCCTATCAGTGTCATCAGATGTGATGATGGAGTCAAGTTAGTATGTGATAATTCAATGTAAAAAGATATACAGTCATATACAATGTTGTTTATCACCTCTTCATTTTTTCAACCAATTTAGATTTTACCTCTGAAAACATTCATATTTTTTATAGTATATATTGTTGTGTACAGATAGTTTCAATATTGTTGATATAGTTGTTATTATACAACCCCATGACCCCTTTTGTGGAGTTCATGGAGCTTTAAGGCAGTACTCCACACTGCGGCTGGAAAAGGATGGATTCCTTTGGAGCAAGAAGATCTGTAAGTATATGATTCCTTACTGTCCTTTGACAGTGATGCAGCCTTTCCAGATGTGATGTCTCACCTCTTACCGTTAACACCAGTACTCTGTGCTGCTCGCAAGTGGTTACACAACTGGTAATAAGTCACCTTCGGTGATGCTCTACAGTATCTTCATCATTGGAATACAGTCTCGTCAGGGACTTTTTAGCTCTGAAGAAGTCCATTGGTACTTTGCTTCTGCATGGAACCCACCCTTGAAGCTGTAGAAGTTCCATAGGAGAGGTTGTTGAGTTGTACAATTTAACTAATAGTTGTTTTTATATGAATACCTATGCATGTATGTATTTATTTTATGTGTACCATATTGCTGCTGTAGCAAGATAGCAACAGGAACTGGCTCTCAAGGATATACCCTTAGCTTTTTCAGCTGTTCTTGCTATTCATAATGATTAATTTTTCTTTTGTAAGGGTGGGGGCAACATTAGTCTGTACAAGAACTTTGTAATATTTGATGGTCTAATTTCTCTCTGTTCTCTTCTAGCCGTCTGACTCCTGGGTAACCGTTCACAACTTAAAACAACTGGATGGAGGGATTCTAGATCCAGATGATCGCTTGAATGATGTGGCTGATGACAGGGAACAGATCATTGCGTTATATGAAGAGCAGTCACACCATCATCAGGGAGGGGATGGGACTTCAGCTTCATCTGACTCTGAAAACCCTTCCCCAGATATCTTCCAGGTACCATATTTGTATAAGGTGTGTGTGCATGTATGAGTTTTACTTTAAGATTTGCCACGAAGTTGCTTGAGCAAGATGATGCTTTATTAATCATAATGCTTGAGTCCTGAAAGTAGGTGCTTTTGGTCAATTTATGTATGTTTTATATAGGTATAATATTAGGGATGAGTGATACGAGTATTGACTGAGGTTACATTTGCAGTATTTTGTTAGATATAATGCTACAGGCAGTGGTTTATATTTTGATGGTATAAGTCAAGGAAGTGCATGCTCCAAGGATCTTAGTTTTTTACTGATTATGAGCTATAGCTGATTAGGTTGCTTGTTGTGAGTTTATTTATCAGTGTCTTTTTCATCATGATGCTACATTTGAGTAGAAAAGTCTACACAGCAGAAAGCTATCATAATGAATTGCTTAGAGCAATTTTGTTAAACTTGAAGAGTGAGTGAAGAACTGAAGTGTTTGGATGTTTGAGCTGTATTGTAAAATTGCTAGAAAGTTGCTTTGTCAAACTCACGTGCTATTGTGAGGTGTTTTACGTTGTATGTTTTTTTTCTTTGGTTTATTATTAGAATGAGCAAGAGATTGATTTCTATGAGGTTTCATATACAACACAGTACTTTAAAAGTTGTAATGCTAGAGATTTTTTGCTGTGGTGCTAGAAGCCAAGAAAGGATATAATGCTTTATTGAATATGAGCCTTAACTAACCAAGATGCTTGCTTTCTGTTTATATACCAGTATACTTATTTCACTTATACAGCAGATGTAATATGTAATAACAAATGATTAGGAGAGATTTGTTAAACATACCTTTGAATAAAGAGATGAAACCTATTGTAAAAGCTAATATATTTCATACCTTAGAGATATTAATGAGCCATTGTAATGTTTTGAAGGTCTGTCTGTTATAGAAATGATTTGTGTATCAGTTTATGAGAATGGGCTCAAATGAAAAAGTATCACAGTAAGAAAAGTAAGGGGAGTGCCCTTTTTTTCATTGATGGGTTGTTTCTTTGGCTTCAGTTATACTGCAGCCCCACTTAGTAGTCTATAGATCATTCTTAGAGTTTCCTTTGTCATTCATAAATTCTTGTTTTCTCATTTCTTTACTTTTTCCCATCTTCCATATTCATTATGTCTTCGTACATTCCTTTACTGGCTTCTTCATGTGTATTCCTTTTGGAAACCATTAGTCGTTTTAAACCTTCATATTTCCTGGTGGTGGAAAGTAGGAAATGCTTAGTGTAATTTGATAACCATTCAGTATGTAGAAATCTTCGCTCATTTGTTGTTGCCACTTGTCTAGGAAACTTAAAGGTCTGAAGATGGTTGGAAACCAAAGTCCATGGGAAGATCCTGCTTGGATCAATTTGCTTTAGAGTATAGGGAAAGTCATATTTGATAAATATGTGAAATACCAAACTTTATGTGCTAATAGGTTTGGGGATGGCAACCCCAGTTCTGCAAATCCCATAGGATACCTCATTGAGGTAGATGGAACCTGATTAATGCCTCTGAAACCCAATTTTTTCCCATTCTCTCTCTCTCTCTCTCTCTCTCTCTCTCTCTCTCTCTCTCTCTCTCTCTCTCTCTCTCTCTCTCAACCTTCCAATTTTCCCATCTCTTATGATGAATGTGTAATTCCATGACTAAGTGAACATATTTGGTATCACTGTGACATCTAACCTGGTTTGTCTTGGTAACCTTACATTACACAAACAGCTGCCTCTGCTTCTAAGAAACTGGGAGATGCCAGATTTTCATTTGTTATGAACAGTTGCTCCTTTTATACAAAAGTTTGATCCATTGTGGTACGGAGTACTGCTCTCATTTTAGGTTGGTTTTAGGTCTACATACTTATTAGACAGAATGAGTCTAAAGCCATCCACCGTATCTCCTCCTCCAGGCCAACCTCATAACTTGACCCACTTGCTCTATGCCACAGTGCTGGTTCACTTTCCCTCTTTGATTAGTATTACTTTGGTTTTTGCTCCCAAGAACTGGCTGCTAGTGTGCCCCCACTATTAACTAGACCACATTTTACTCAGGAGACTACTGCATCAGATGATTATTGTGTGGCTGTATTAACTTATTAGATGGCTATTTTGATGTTTCTTACACTTGGAAGCTTTATAACTCTGCCTTCTCATGTTTTTCCGTACAGCTATGTCCTGGCCTATTTTAGAAGGCAGGTTTTCCACTTGTTCCAAAATTCTTCATATACTTTTCTCCCATTTGTTATTCTTCTTTATATTTCATTTAAGGCCATTTCTCAGTGTGGACCCTTGTCCATGACTGAAGCCTTCAGCATAAAAAAAAGACCCCAGAAGCTTTCATCATTTGAATATTGACATTTTTGAATAGGTTTACATAACAGTACATGTGTTACGAATTCAGTATTAACAATATCTAGTTGTAGATTTGAGTTCAAGAGAGAACAGAATAACAAGTTTATGATGGTGTAATATTCTAATGATAGATAAAAGTAAACTCTGAATTGATTTTATTTTGAGTAACTGTTCCCTGTATTCAGTACCTACATGGAATCCATTATTTGCAGGATATTGAGCACAAATTCTCCCCATTTACTCGAAACGACATTGAGATCACGGGTGAGGAGTTAAGTGCCACCCCACCTCCGCTTCATGTGCGACGAGGGAGTGAACCTGCCCTCAATCGCTTGTCACCTATCCCACCTGCCAGCATCCCACCTGACCCAACCAAGAGATGGTCAGCAGCACCAATCATAGAAGACCAAAACACTCCGCCCAGTTCCACACCTATGAAGAATGTTGTGAGTGATATTCAAAAGAAATATACTGAGCTTTATCATATTATTTTTTTTTAGATATCTTATTGATTATGAAGTCGATATTATGATAATGTACAGACAAGAATTACGTATAGGGTTTAATTCTTATTGGCATGAAAATGTACTTTTCTTGGGGCTCCCACAGCACTCTGAAAGCTGGCATTTTCACCTGGCGAGACCACAGATCAAGAAGTGTTGTGATGTGAGTGTATCTGTTAAGGGTAAATACAGGGCAACAGTGGATTGTGTTGTTATCTTTAGTGTTGAGGTTTCATCCTGGACATGTCATGTGATATTAAATCAGTGTTTGAGACAGGAAAGAAAGGTATTTAAGAATGCAGATAAGAAGTGGTACTTTGTACTTCTCTGGAGAGTGTAGCTTTAGCTGAGTATCTGTGTGCTGGAGTGTTATTACCAGAATCTCTGCAAGTGGTTACACATCAAGCAAAACTATCATGCTGTTAATGGATGAAAGGAGTACATTCTAATTGAGAACCTTCTAGCTGAAAGGAAAGAACAAGAAGGGGGAAATAGAGGAGGAGATGAAGTTTGGAATGAAAGATGCTTTTAAGGCTAAAGGCCTACCATTGCACAATGATGTGAGGCATGCATGAGATTGAGTTAGAGTGATGTGGTATGCTAGGGGCAACTTGCTATGTGTGGGCTGAACAGAGGCATATGAAGTAATCAGTGGAAATGATTGAAAGGCTCGTAATTTGGAGCTTGGCCGTGGATAGGGGGCTGTGGTTTTGGTGCATAATTCTTGACAGCTAGAAAGTGAATATTAGCAAATGAGGCCATATTTCATCTGTTCCTGGCTTACCTTACCCTGCAGGAAATGGTGAACAATTATATAAAAAAGGACCATTTGGTGTATTGTATAATGCACCAAAATCAGAGTCTGATATCCACAACTAAGCCCCACAGCTACTCTCCTTGGTTTATCTTGACTGCTTTATATGCCCTAGTTCAACTGCTTGACAGCACATTTTCCCCCTGCATAGCACATTGATCGAATTCATTCATGTCACATTTCTGTTTTATGCATAAAAAGCAGTATTAAACATGTAGCAGGTTCTCCGCCTTTGAGTAACCATTCTTGTCCATCTACTTTGTTGTTGGTTATATCAGTAAATAGTCATAAAGACAGCTGAGAAATCTTTTAGTTTGGTTTGGTAGTCATTTTAAAACAGATACATTCTGTTTTCCCCACAAAAAAAAAGAAACATTATCAAGGGTTATATCTAATACATACAATGAGAAAAAGATATAGTTTAGTTTGTTAATATACTGGTTGGAATACCTGACTGATATTAACGAAAATGTTATGAATTGCATTTTGTTGAATTTAATATGCTGAACAGTAAATATTACTGAGTTCTTTGGCACTGATCAATTTTCAGGATGGCCACAGTTCTTACGAGGATGACAGTGTGTTTGTGGTAGATCCAGGGGAAAGAGGGGAGGGGTCAGGGGAGGAGAAGACACCATCATCATCATCTTCATCTTCACACCACTCGACTTCTACAGCCTTCACACGATTTTCCCGGGACAATAATAGATGCTCTGTTCAGGTAATGTCTCCTGTGACCACCATGAATGTTGTTAAGTCAGTTATTTGTTTTATAACCATTTGAAGCATTTGGAAGTGGCTGTACCTTTCAGTGTATACAGCCTTGTAAACAATTGATAGATTGATACTGTCCAAGGCAGAATCTTCCAACGATCGGATGAAAAGTGAAACCACTTTGTTGAGCAACTAGCCACTTTCGCTTCCCTCTATTCTGTCATATCTACTTAAAAACATCTATTCCTCCATACTACCATATACACTTTCCAGCTCTATTCTCTTGGATTGAGATAAACCATCGTAATCATCAGGTAGATGCTAAGAACAAGAGCTGCATCATCACTTGTCATTCCAGGGACATAAAAGTAATAGAAAACTTATTTCATTTTATTCTTCCTTATGCCATAGGAGTTCTCAGTAAACTGTTAAATCCAAAATCCACATCTCATTCCCAGTCCTCATTCATATCCATGGTGTTTGTATTATAGCACAGTACTCAGATGAGACAGGGAGGGGAATCAGTTCCTACCTAATATCACATCAGAAATAAAGGTCTCCGTATGGCCCTGCAGAAACAATACATAACAGCATGTCTTTACAGGTACTGTCTGATAACCCTGCTATGGCTCGATGGGCAGATGCAGCAGACAAAGTTCTAGCCACAAGTGAGGGTAGGCGGAGAGAGCCACTTGGAGGGTCCGCTTCATCACCACTACACTCCCGAGACCCTTCTTATGATGACATGAATAACATGTGGGTGGACCTTTGCTAACATTGTATTGCCTGTTATTGGACTGTTGTTGCTTTAGTGTTTTTTTTTATCTTAATCTTTTAATCGTTCTGTATTCAGGTCATCACATATTCATGTATTTCCTGTATTTTTCCATTTGTTTGTTTTTCAAAAATGCCTGTGCCCAAGAGTGATAATTGTGCAAAAATTACACATGCAAAAAAAAAAGATTAAATGGATCTGCAGTGATTCAAAAACTATGGCTTTTCGATTTGTTCATGAGTTGAGTGATTAGGTAGGTGAATGCAAGGGTCTTTGAGAGAGTGATGGGTCTGCAGAATGCATTATTTTGCAAGGGGTTGGGGGACCTGGAAGATGAGTCAGGTACAGCTTGCAGATAACATGAGTCTGGGGGCAAACTCAAGAGAGAAATTGCAGAAGCTAGTGAGAGTTTGGGAGCATGTGAAAAAAGGGGAAGTTGATAGATTATATGAACAAAACTAAGGAAATGGGATGTTGCAGGGTTTTGAGACAGGATACGTTGTGTGAGAATTTGAAAGGCAAAAACTTGGAAGGAAGTGTAGTGCTTTAAGTACATGGGAATGGACATGGCAGTAGATGTAACCTTAGGAGCTGAAGTGAGTCACAGGGTAAAAAGGCAGTGAGGAGTTTGAGGTCATTGTCTGTTATGGCAAAGATGGATATAATTATCATTATTATTATTATTGTTATTATTATTATTATTAATTTCATTATTATTATTATATAACCTAAGGACCCCTTGGACAATATGTGGTATGAGGAGGGCTGATCATGAAAGGAATGACAGTATAAGTGTGAGGCAAGTATACGGGTGATGCATGGTAGTAAGCATAGTCTGATTGAGAAAGCTAACCAGGGTGTGCTGATATTGTTTGCAGGAGAGGATGAGTGAAAATAGACAGATAAAGAGGATCTCTATGGCAGAAGTTGAAGGGAAGATGGGGAAAAGTGAGAAGGTGGAAGGATGGAGTGAGAAAGCTTTGGAGGTGCCAGTATTAGAACATTTAGGAGGGTGAGGCGATCATGAGTTGAAACAAATTAGAGTGATGTGGTATACAGGTACAGTGTACAATCAGTTTGCTAAATTTGGGCAAATGAACTGGTCAAGGGAAACCACAGAATTTGTGTCTGAGGCCTGGCTGTTGATAAGTGGGCTCTGGTTTCAGTACCTTATGTATGACAGCTAGAAGGTGGTTGTAAACAAATGAGGCCATTGCTTCATCTGCTCCTGATGCTACTTCACTAAAGCAAGAAACATTATAGAAGTATGAAAGATTTCTTGAACTATGTATTTCAGCCTTAACACACATTTGAAGATTTAAAACAGATCAGATTTCTAAGGATACTTTGCCATACATTTTTGATCTGTAGTTTTCAACTTGCATTAGGGATTTTAGTGAATGATTGTGCAAAGGTTGGTATTGATGAGTAGTTGTAACAGCCATTGGTACCATTTTGAGAAGCACTTACAACTAATTTCAAATCTAGAATTTTTGATGATTACTCTGCAATGATGATGTTTGATGATTTGTGGAACTTAATTTTATGCTGAGATTTTGTTAATGAAAACTTTTGATACTTAAAAATGTTGACCTTACGCCTTGATTTGTTTCATTACACATTAAGCAAAATATTGTAATTAGGTAGAAGGCAAAGCTATTTGTTATGATTGATGAAGGCCACAAGATATGTAATATGCCTTTTACAGGGTAATATTTACATATTCCTTTCCAAGCACTTGCATTGCTGATCATCTTCAGATTACTTGGTGCTGAAGATCCCACAGCAATACAGAAAACATATGCTGGGGAAATCTGCATAATATCTTGTAACAAGCTAAGTGAAGAAGAAAGAAAGGGTTTTTCTTAAGCAAAGGAGGAATGAAAACAGACATGAGCAAAAGTTAGGGGAAAACAGGAAGCACAAGTGATTTAAAAATTTTTGGAAACACAAATGATTGAAAAATTTTGGAACAAAGATATTAAATAGATAACTGTTTGCACAACCAATTTCATGGGACTATGTAAGGATAAACCCTTACTTTCCTCAGTAACTCATCGTTGTTAGCCGAAGGCCAGCTGGTCTATTTTTTAAGACTTAAATGCTCGTAATGCGTTTAAGATTTGTTCTTTGTGGTAATTCTTCAATTTTGTATTTTGAAAAAACTTGTCAGAGCACTCAAGAATATTTTTATTTTTGGTTTTTAAGCTGGAAGGCATATGTATTTTTCCTTATGTCTTTTTCCTTTCTTCCATTTATAATTTCCTTGTTTTTGGGCCAGTTAACTAGTAACTAAGGGGCATATACTAAAATTCATTATGTGCACTCCTTTTTAGTTCCTTTAATGCACTTTTCTGAGTTTTTGAAGCACTTTACTGGAAATGACTGTTACAAACACAGGAAGAAAGATAGGTGATTTTGCATTTGTTTATGAGTAGTAGCATTTCTGATATACAGTCACTTTTGAAATTCCCTCTACTTTTTTTATGGTGCATCCTGTATTGTACTATAGCAAATTTAGAAATTGTGGAGCGAGATTATACTACACAATAATTACCTATCATATGTAATTTCCAGCTTACTGGTGGTGCTTATTAATGACCGAGGTCCACTTGGGATTCATGTGATTCCCAGCACAGATGGCAGAGGTCATGATCAAGGTCTACTTGTGGAAGGGGTGGAACCAGGTGGAAGAATAGCACGAGATGGTAGAATAGAAGTTCATGATAGAATTATAGAAATAAATGGAAAGCCTCTGAATAACATAACATTTCAAAAGTAAGTTTGGTGTTTTTGGAAATGTCTTATCAAGTATCTGATGTTATATCAAACTATGTATGAACTCATTTAAGATTACTGAATTTATGAGTTTAATGATACACCTGAAATCCTTCCAGTCTTACAAAACTCTGAACTTTGTTTTCTCATATGTAAATACCAGATTAACTTCAGCATTATACTGTATTATATATCTTTATATAGCTGAAGTTTTTCCTTAATATCTCCCTAACAGAGCTCAAGAAATTTTTAAAGACGCCATGTTAGCTCCAGAGCTTCGCCTACGAGTTGTAAAAAGAATAGACTTCCATGACAGTAACTGTCAGCAGCAAGGGTTCTCAACAGTTTTCTCTAATGAGCTAGTTGAAGGAGAGGAGAGATGTAAGCAAAAACAGAGAAGGAATTTTTCTCATTGATATACAGTTTTAGGAAGTCTTGAAATTTTGTGTTTAGAATTTCATGTATAGACAATATTTGTATTGTATTTTATTTTACAAATGTATAATCTTACCTCTGGAGTAGGCGAGAAAGAATTCTACATCAGTATTCCTTGCATGTCATTGGGGGTGACTAAATGGGGCGGGCATGAGGGGCTGGAAACCCTCCCCTTCTCGTATTTTAGTTTTTAAAAGACGGAACAGAAGGAGCCATGCAGGGAGTGCTTTTCCTCCATGAAGGCTCAGGCTAGTATGTCTAAATGTATTTGGATGTAACCAAGATGAGAAGAAAGGAGGAGTAGATAGTATGTTTGAAGGAAGAAACTTAGATGTTCTGGCTGTAAATGAAACAATTTAGATGTTCTGGCTGTAAATGAAACAAAACTTTAGGTTGAAGGTGAAGAATGATTTGTAAATCTCTTAGGAGTAGTCAGGGGTTTGTTAGAGGACAAGAGCTATGGAAGGAGTAACTCTTCGTGAAGCAAGTGTTGTGGGGAGTGTGAAAGAGTGTAAGGAAGTGAATTCTAGACTGATGTGAGTAGAATGGAAAGTGGATGGTGAGAAGTGTTTGTGCACCTGGTTAAGAGAAGAAAGATCATGAGAGGCAAGTGTTTTAGGAGCAGCTAAGTGAGTGTGTCAGCAGTTTTGATGCAAGAGACAAGTATTGGTGATGGGTGATTTGAATGTGAAGGTAATTTAAGTGGTAGTTGAGGGTATGATTTAGTGGGCATAGGGTATTCAGTATTGTGAGTGGAGATTGAGAATAGCTTGTGAAGTTAAGTGCTTGTGCTTCTTCACCAAGTCAGGATGAATGCACAGCACTCACTGCAGGAAAATCTGGAATTAAGAAGAATGAGTTGTGTGAGTTAAGTATTGTTAGGTGTTATTTGTGATGAGTAGAGACTGTATGTATGTATATCTCATACAGTCCTCCTTGACATCATATATACTGACAAGTGTATGGGAAAAAACTTAGGCTGTAGTATCTCATAACAATGAGTAGGGTGCTGTTACAAACATTTTTACCTTCATACTTCATCTCAGTGCAGCAGAGGTGGCTGATTTGAAACTTCACAGGTATACGCATCAGCTGCGGTGAACCAAACAAACATACCAGTTTGTATACAAACCAGCTGTAGTGAAAGGGTTAAGAAATATTTATATTTGCTTGAGGTATTTGCTTTTCCTCATACATAAGAAAAGATATTTGTTTTTTCAGTGGTTGGAGGAGCCAAAGTTGCAAGTGTCATGCCCACCAGGAAAGTTCCTCCAGCATCTCTGTCATCCCGAACACAAACTGTTATTCTTCAGAGCAACACACGCAAATTAGGGCGTAGAGTGACTGTGCACCTGACCAAGGGTCCACATGGTCTTGGTTTTTCCATAACCACAAGAGACAACCCAGCTGGAGGGGAAGCGCCTATATATATAAAGAATATATTACCAAAGGTTAGTTGTTTTTTTATGAATATGGGACAAGTCATTTTTATGTTAATGTCAGTAGGATTTTTCCCCCTTCATTACAGCTTAAAGTGCAATTTTTTGATAATCCTTTAATCAGAGCAGGAGGACTATGGCACAGAAAATTTAGCTACTCTTGACAAATTTATAACACTCACAACACTTGTCATCGATGTGCCAATGTTCCAGAAAAGTGTTGGCTGCAATCATGCTATGTCAAGTTTGGGGAGAATCCTGGTAATGCACTGTTTATGGGCAAGACAATAGTATGGAGAATGAATATATGCATAGCTTTATCAGGAATCTTTCCTAGTGTTCATTGGATTACTAATACTGTTTATCTTCCAAAGGGAAATATGTGAAATCTGGTCCTGTGCTGCTTTTGAAATGAAATTGATGCATTTGAGAGATTAAATGATGGTACGAGTAAGTGGTTTCAAGTAAATGTGGTGCATCAAAGTTGTTTGATGTCACAACAGTTGTGTGATTTTGTAGGGATTTTGCTTACTGCTACACCTCTCTTTCACACTTTCATTTAGTTCACTGTCAACCTAATTCACAACATATATCATTATCTGGATCTTCTTTTCCAACACATTCACCCTCTATTATTCTTTTGTGGTCAAGGTTAGACTAACATCTGTACAACACTGTTAGAGCTTCTATATCTTCAGATATACCTGTCTTTGCCCACATGCTGCCCTTTCCATTCACATTCTCCTTAATAAACCCAAGACCTCAAACCCCTCTTCCACTCTGTGCCTCACTTCAGCCTCATGGTTCCATATACTGCTATTCTCACTCCCATTTTCTAAAAGCACCCCTTTTCCTCCATTTTGTAGAAAGAATTGAGCTGAAATATCTCTTTAGGGGCTAGGGGCATAGGATTAAAGTAGAACTAAAGGAAAGAGAACCAAAAAAAGGTGGCAGTATGAGAAACAGCTATAGTATCATTACTTGGAAAAAGCGATTGAAAGGTAGAACAAATGAAGCTATGTTTGAGAAACTTGACCTAAGACCAGAAAGATGTAGTAATAGAAGAAAGCTTATCATCTTCTCTTTGTGCAACAGTAGTTGTATCTCACAAATGATAGTTTTACAAATATTTTTGATGGATTCGAAAGTATTGTTAAGCTTCTTCAGTAACCAGAATTGGACTATTGTTCAGTAGATAACCATTTGATAGATTGGTGAGGTGCTTTTATGCACTGTGGCTGCAGAAAACCAGTATCTGCCACCGTAAGCAGTTAACACTGTCTTTTATAATGTCAGGAGCAAAAATTTGTTTTTAATGAAGACTTGCCATGGCCACTCCCTTGAGGGAGTTCCCAGAGAACAGGCATCAGAGATATAGATCAATATATGACCACTTTTGCACCCTGATAAGAATTATGAAGGATGCACACATTCCCCTTCCCTTCATCTGCATATGTTTCAGTGCTTATTTTAGTTCTTCTGTGGCTTAATTTTATAATGGCTCTGAGCTGGCTCATGGAGTGTAACAACTTGACTAACAGTGCTGTCTCCTTTTATTGAGTTTGTCTGGGTGAAACAGATTGGACTGCTTTTGGTTGTTAGAAACAATAGAGAATACATTTTTCTGTATTCACTTATCTAGAATTAATGAAGTATGTGTGTATGAAGCTTTACTGGGTGCAGAAAATATATTAACTGGGGTGAAATTAAATTGATATTGCACTCAGTCATGCATTTGCCATCCATCTATTCCAAGTGTGGAGTGAAGCTGAACCTAGTATATCTGTGGCTGGAGATTTTCTGATTATTACTTTTACTTTAGGTGGGATGGTTAAGACCCTATTTGGGAGGATTAAGGCTGGGTACTTGTAGCTGTTATTGTAAACCATGGTAAATGGCCCCTAGAAGACAGATACTGGGAAGATGTCTTTTTAGGGGGGTATTGGCCTTTCCTTGTCAGATTCTGTATGTTTTTAGTGGGTTTGACAAGTCACTGTGTTTCTTTGAATTTCATAGAGTCTTTCTGGATAAAACTGTTACTTGTACTATGAATTGCATCACATTTATTAAAAATATTAAACCCTTGAAATAATGATATCAATATATATATATATATATATATCGTTTTCCATAGGGAGCTGCCATTGAAGATGGTACGTTACGTATCGGTGATCGTCTTTTGGAAGTTAATGGTGTAGAAGTAACGGGTCGCAGTCAGTCGGAGGTAGCAGGTCTGCTGCGGCAAATCCCAATAGGTGGAGCAGCAACACTCACAGTATCACGTCAGGACCAACGGAATGGAGAAGGAGGCAGCGGAGCACCTGAATCACCCACAGAAGCTGAAAAGCCTTCCAGCCCCAAGCTTCCTAGACAATTGGTACAGATATGCCATTTGATAAAATTTGTTGCTGATGGAAATGTGGAAGTCCATGTTTCATTTTAAGTACCCAGGGCATGGGTTTAGGATGTGTTTGAGTGAATTTCTAAGGCTGTACACACCTGATCCACTCCATAGAAATTAGGAATGGTGTTCATGTTCATAGATAAATAGATCCTAGTGCTACCTTGCTGGAACGGGAAACAGAGCTCAAGTATGAAAAAAAAGATATGTATTATCTTAGAAATTACAGTAAATTAATTGCAAAGCTTCTATCAAAAGTCTTATATTCTTATGTAAAAGTATATTTAGCATTCCTTGCTTTAAGGGAAGGGACCTGGTTCAGCCCACTGACATCATTTCTCTCGCACACACACACATGAACATGCCATATTGATCTAACTCAATCCATTCAGTATATGCCTCTCACACTCTTAAATCTGGCATTACAGTGCAAATGAAAAATCACCTTCAGCAAGAATGTAATACTATCTGTTGACGAAAGAGAGTACGGTCTCTTGATGAACTTTTCACTACAAGGGAGACCATCATTTTCTTGCTACTGAAAGTAGTGCAGCCTTGAAGCTGCAGGATCCCCTTTAGATAAAGGGAGTGCTGGGTTATGTAATGATAATGACTGTAATAGTAATTTGTGTGTGTGTCACTTTATGGTAGGGTTGACTTGAGGTATTATGTTGAAGATATTACAAATATATGGTGTGGGAGGACAGCTTTTAGAAGCAGTGAGGAGTTATTATCAAAAGAGTAAGTTATTTGTGCAAGTAAGTAGAGAGAACTCTGTGTAATTGAAGGATTCTTTACCATGTAACAGCAGCTTCCCCTCATGACCCATGAACCACATTTATGTGAGTAACAGTTAAATAGAACAAGATTCTGCCTTTATCAGTTGTCAGTACCATAATGCACATGACAGATATCTTACCATACTGTTGAAAAATAAAAGTTTTTTTGTCATTAGGAATAGCAAATATATTTGTGTTTGAAGAGAGACCTTTTGAATATAGTTGTATGGTACTGACTTGACACAGGATTACTTGGCTCATTACAGAACAGACTTGAATGCTTAATAAAAGAGTGCTGCAGCTGATGACAGTGACATAATAAGACCTGACAACTGATAAAATTATCTAGACTGTAACTGACCTTGGACATTTTGTTATAGGTGTCTGCCCACCCACAAGACAGCCTCCTCTTCTTCCACCAGGTATTTCATACTTGTTCATGTGCTAAGGTTATATTTATCAAAATTTTGATAATTTATGATAGCATTGATTAAAATTGCTTGCTTCAAAGAAATTTGTACATAGCCATGTGATCATAGATTACATTAAGTTGAAGGCATTAAACAAGCTGTTACCTTAAAAATGGGAAACTGTCTTAAAATCTAAATACAGTGATAAACCATTCAAAAAGATAAAAGAGCTTCTATATTTTTGTAACATTAAGAAGTGATGTCACATGTGGGATGGCTGACCTTTTGTAGTGCTGTGTCTTGCATCCAGGAGGTAAGAACTGCATATATGTAGCTTCAGAATATCCTTTACATTTTGCTGAGTTGAAGATTAACATTTAATGCTAATTGATATGATAAGGAAACAAAAAAACAGGAAGGTTCACATGAAATTATTTTTTTTTTACCGTGTTGAAAGTGTGCATTCTTATCAAAACAGCTAAATTCAAATGTATTGAATGCAAGCCAATCAGTATTGGTATTTACCATCCTAAATAACTTATTATATGCAGGCAATCCAAACTTAGCCTTGAAAAGCAAACACTCAGTTGCTGTTCCCTGCTTCTTGTATAATAGAACTTATATCCTAAGGCAAGCAAGCTGTCAGAATAAATGCTCATCACCCAGACTTGACATCACAGAAAAAAGGCTTTATATTTTAGTAATATTTACCTGATTTAGTATTTCGCAAGCCCTAACCTAGATGTTTGAAACAAAATAGAGCAAACAGTTCTAAGATTTAAGCTTCTGATATGAGATATTTGTGGAGGTTCCTCCAGTGTTAGTTGATAGAATGTAGTAAGTGATGGTGAAGTTTATAGGAGAGAAGGGATGCTAGAGAAAGGATAGAAGTTGGGGTGTGGTATCTCAGGGTGGGTTAATGGAAATGCTCAGAAGTAGTTTAGTTTTGTGGAAAGGCTATATGAAGTTTGGATAGTTGGTAAAGGAAACATACAGAATTGTAGTTTGTGAAAAAGATTTAATTTGTTTGTATTGTTTCTTTCCCAAGCCTGCAGAGAAAGCTGCTGAGGATAGCCTAATGTTTCCTTGGAAACAAAGAGAAATCCTAATGTTTGAAATTCCTGTTCATGATTCGGAAAGAGCAGGATTAGGTGAGTATTCACATTTAGAATTTTATTACGTCAGTTTCACTTGATCCTGAATTATTTTATGATTCTTGAAGCACCATAGATATATATATTTGAACTTTTTGTACATGTTGATCTTACATATATTTTGTATGCTTTCAGTATCATCAGTTTGTGCAGTTACTCTGGCTGTTTTCTATTTTATTTGATTATCTAATGCAGCTTTCCTTATTTTCATATCAGGAGTGAGTGTGAAGGGTAAAACAAGCTCGGGTCCCAATGGCTCAGTAGACCTGGGAATCTTTGTAAAAAATGTCATTCATGGTGGGGCAGCTTCTCGAGATGGCAGACTCCTTCAGAATGACCAACTTGTTAATATCAACGGACTGTCTTTGCTTGGGAAACCCAACAGTGAAGCCATGAAGACCCTTAGAACAGCAATGCATCAAGAGGTTAGTTTGAAAATATTTAATGTTATCCATTTTCTGATTGAGAATAGCAGGTGCTTCCAGGTGAAGGCGGGTTTGCATTAAGGGTATGTGATTTTACCTTGGCTTTTTGATCTGTTTCTGATTGGGGTGGTAAGGTCTTGGATAGAGAGAAGGGTGTATAGTATTATGCTGGGGATGGCAGTAGGGCACTGGTATGTTTAATGGTATAATAGTCCCACTGGTGCTGTGTGGGAGTGTGTTGTGGGCCCTAAATACTAAAACAAGATGAGAGTAGGTGTGTTGGAACTTTTATGCTTGAGGACAGTATGTAGTGTGGAGAGAGTTGATTTTGTGTGGTAGTAACCAGATTATGATGGACAGAGCTGAGCAGGATGTGCTGAAAGGGATTGGACATATGGAGAGGATCTGTGAAGTGAGACTAAGAAGATATATGTGTCAGTTGTGGACGAAGTATGGGGTGAGAGAGACCAGGAAGAGATGAAATAATGGAATGAAAGAGGCTTTGAGTTAATGGTGGCCTGAACATCCCAGAAAGTGAGAGGTTTGCATGGAATAGAACAAATTTGGGTGATATGGTACAAAAGAGGTAACTTGCTATATCTGGGTTAAACCAGGGCATATGAAATGCTCAGGGAAATCGAGGAAAAGTCTCTGGGGCTTTGCTGTGAATATGGGATCTGATTTTGATGCATTGTACTTGACAGCTAGAGAGGGTATGTGATAGAGACTGTACTTCATCTATTCCTGGTGCAGCAGTTAGGATTCCTGACCAAGACATATTTACAGAGCACCCAGGGTCAAGCGCATAGATTTGAATCCTTGTTGCAGCAGTCAGTCCACACTTAACCCAGCTTGTTCATCCACCCCTAGGGGTTGGTTGATAGAGTGGGTATCTGGTTCCTGGCACTTCCTTGAGGGAAATGGTGATCAAGTATGAAAAAATAGACATATTTATACATCATTAATGAGATTGCCTTGATAAGGGCTTCAGTTGCCCATGTTGTCTCACCTAACAAAGAAAAAGGGAGATGGTGAAAAAGTTTGAAAAAAGCTGCATTTTTGTAGAATTAGAGGGATGCATCTTAGGCATTCATTTCCATTCAAACCAATTAGATCTAAATGCAGAAGGTAAACAGTTTTTTTTTTTTTTTTTTTTTTTTTTCCCGCGTTTGTGAGGTAGCGCAAGGAAACAGACGAAAGAAATGGCCCAACCCACCCCCATACACATGTATATACATACGTCCACACACACAAATATACATACCTACACAGCTTTCCATGGTTCACCCCAGACGCTTCACATGCCTTGATTCAATCCACTGACAGCACGTCAACCCCGGTATACCACATTGCTCCAATTCACTCTATTCCTTGCCCTCCTTTCACCCTCCTGCATGTTCAGGCCCCGATCACACAAAATCTTTTTCACTCCATCTTTCCACCTCCAATTTGGTCTCCCTCTTCTCCTCGTTCCCTCCACCTCCGACACATATATCCTCTTGGTCAATCTTTCCTCACTCATTCTCTCCATGTGCCCAAACCATTTCAAAACACCCTCTTCTGCTCTCTCAACCACACTCTTTTTATTTCCACACATCTCTCTTACCCTTACGTTACTTACTCGATCAAACCACCTCACACCACACATTGTCCTCAAACATCTCATTTCCAGCACATCCATCCTCCTGTGCACAACTCTATCCATAGCCCACGCCTCGCAACCATACAACGTTGTTGGAACCACTATTCCTTCAAACATACCCATTTTTGCTTTCCGAGATAATGTTCTCGACTTCCACACATTCTTCAAGGCTCCCAGAATTTTCGCCCCCTCCCCCACCCTATGATCCACTTCCGCTTCCATGGTTCCATCCGCTGCCAGATCCACTCCCAGATATCTAAAACACTTCACTTCCTCCAGTTTTTCTCCATTCAAACTCACCTCCCAATTGACTTGACCCTCAACCCTACTGTACCTAATAACCTTGCTCTTATTCACATTTACTCTTAACTTTCTTCTTTCACACACTTTACCAAACTCAGTCACCAGCTTCTGCAGTTTCTCACATGAATCAGCCACCAGCGCTGTATCATCAGCGAACAACAACTGACTCACTTCCCAAGCTCTCTCATCCCCAACAGACTTCATCCTTGCCCCTCTTTCCAAAACTCTTGCATTCACCTCCCTAACAACCCCATCCATAAACAAATTAAACAACCATGGAGACATCACACACCCCTGCCACAAACCTACATTCACTGAGAACCAATCACTTTCCTCTCTTCCTACACGTACACATGCCTTACATCCTCGATAAAAACTTTTCACTGCTTCTAACAACTTGCCTCCCACACCATATATTCTTAATACCTTCCACAGAGCATCTCTATCAACTCTATCATATGCCTTCTCCAGATCCATAAATGCTACATACAAATCCATTTGCTTTTCTAAGTATTTCTCACATACATTTATATTTTTTCATACTTGATTGCTGTTTCCCACATTAGCAAGGTAGTGCCAGGAACAGACAGAGAAAGGCCTTATCCACTTACATCCATTCTCTTTTATGTGCAATGCACTGAAACCACAGCCACCTCTCCACAACCAAGCCCCACATATCTTTCCATAGTTTACCCTGGATGCTCCACATGACCCTGGTTCAGTCCAGTGGCAGCACGTTGACCCAGGAAACAGACAAAGAATGGCCCATACACTCACTTATACATACATATACATATTAACATGTACACATATACATACATATACATAAACATACACAGACACACACATGTACACATTCACTCTTGCTTGCCTTTATCCATTCCTGGCTCTGACACACCCCACAGGAAACAGCATCGCTACCCCCGCTTCAGCGAGGTAGCGCAAGGCAGACAGACAAAAGAGGCCACATTCATTCACCCTCAGTCTCTAGCTGTCATGTGTAATGAATGGAAACCACAGCTCCCATATATTTTAAGCATCTAATGAGAAGTGCACTGTTGCATAAATGATATTTGCCATATGTTACCTGTCATTTTCTTTATCATTCAGTAGTGTGAATATGACCATTTCTACTTCAGGGCCCAACCCCAGGTATGATCTCCCTTACTGTTGCCAGAAGAACAGACCATAACAGAGAACGGTCAAGCCCCTCTTCAGCAAACCGATCAGGTCGTGAGTCAGCCAACAGCTTACTCACCAACTCTTCAGGAACGGAGACACTAGGTGGGGCTAAATCTTCTCCAGCTACACCAACACCAGATCATTCAGGCACTAACGATGTCTCAGAAGCAAACTCCAATTTTAATACCAATAAGGTAAACATTGTCATCTTATTTACGATGCATGTGCTTTTTTTAATCTGAATCATTGTTGTCATATGTTTTTATGGCTTAGGCATTTTATACTTAAGTGGTTAAGATTAATAACAGGGTTTGATTAAAATTTTACAGTTTTTAATTGGTTTTGGAAAACCTGTCAGGAATCATAGGTAATCAGTAAGACTGGTTATTTTTGCATGTCATTGCTTACGGCCAAGTTTGTGTCAGTTTTATAACTATTTAGTGAAGTACTCTGGAGATCCTCCCTTCCAGTTTTTACTTTTCCAAAAGAAGGGACAAAGAGGGCCAAGTGAGGATTTTCCCTCTTACGCCCAGTCATCTGTTCTTAACACTACCTTGCAGATGTGGGAAATGGCAGATATATATGAAAAAAGATATTGTAAATTCTGTACAAGAAGTGAACTGTTATGATATTGTTAATATTCTGTAACTTTTGATGCATGGTGCATTATTGCTTCCCATTGCATTTAAAATTTATTGTATGGTCTGTCATTAACAGAGGAGTCCTTTACAACATATTAATGCAACTCGTGTCTATTTGACATCTTCAACTATAATCCCTGCCACATTTGTGCATAGAGTACTTGAAGTTCACTGCTTAATCTTGCATATTCTCAATGAATGTCACTTGACAAAGTAAAGTTTCCCCATCAGTTGAGTATCTTATGATTTTGAACTTTATACACAAAGTTGGTTTGCTGGACAACACTTATTTCTGGTCTTGTTTCTATTCTCACATGATATTCCTCCATTACATGTGATCATCATCTGTTTCTCTGGCATATTCCTTTGAAACATCACAAGCCATATGTAATTAACTCGCCATATCTCTCCATCCTGTCTTGATATACCTCTTTTCGTATTGTAACTCTAGTTTGATCTCTAAATCTTGTAGGTTGAAAGACAGGAATAAGAAATGAAAAGTATATGAAAACACTCTTGAGTAATCATAGGAAGTTGAATTCAGATATTTGAGAGGTTCAGCAAGGATGGCAGTGGAAAGATAAGGATTTGATTGTAGTATGTGTGAGAGGCTAAATTTGACTCCTTCATTATGGTGGTAGAATAGGAAATGTGTCTGTCACAAATGATGAAAATTTACAATATCTGAATTTTTAAAGCAATGTGTTTTACTTGCTGTTAAAAAACCACAGCCAATTAGATCTAGACACTCAGACTATGGTGCAGTGCTATGCATATCATTTTTGGCATGTCACACACCATTTAAACCCAGTACATACCTATCTTCATCTTCTGCTTACATCTCTCAACACTATCCTTGGAGATTGATTCATCCTTTCATATCATATTGAGAATAACTCTTTGGTCTCCTGATATGTCCAATTGTGATAGTTGGCTGCCATCATCCCAAACCTCCCAAGATCTTATATGTTAATGGTAATGAGTATCAGAGTAAGACTTGCATGAGAGTAAGTGCAACAAATTCTTCCTGTCTTGGAGATCTATAGGTCTGAACTTCAGCATTTTCTCCTAACCACTTAGATTTTCAGGTGACGTGGCATATATATATATATTTTTTTTTTTTTTTTTTTTTTTTTTTTCATACTTTGTCGCTGTCTCCCGCGTTTGCGAGGTAGCGGAAGGAAAACAGACGAAAGAAATGGCCCAACCCCCCCCCATACACATGTACATACACACGTCCACACACACAAATATACATACCTACACAGCTTTCCATGGTTTACCCCGGACGCTTCACATGCCTTGATTCAATCCACTGACAGCACGTCAACCCCGGTATACCACATCGCTCCAATTCACTCTATTCCTTGCCCTCCTTTCACCCTCCTGCATGTTCAGGCCCCGATCACACAAAATCTTTTTCACTCCATCTTTCCACCTCCAATTTGGTCTCCCTCTTCTCCTCGTTCCCTCCACCTCCGACACATATATCCTCTTGGTCAATCTTTCCTCACTCATTCTCTCCATGTGCCCAAACCATTTTAAAACACCCTCTTCTGCTCTCTCAACCACGCTCTTTTTATTTCCACACATCTCTCTTACCCTTACGTTACTTACTCGATCAAACCACCTCACACCACACATTGTCCTCAAACATCTCATTTCCAGCACATCCATCCTCCTGCGCACAACTCTATCCATAGCCCACGCCTCGCAACCATACAACATTGTTGGAACTACTATTCCTTCAAAATATATATATATATATATATATATATATATATATATTTTTTTTTTTTTTTTTTTTTTTTGCCGCTGTCTCCCGTGTTTGCGAGGTAGCACAAGGAAACAGACGAAAGAAATGGCCCAACCCACCCCCATACACATGTATATACATACGTCCACACATGCAAATATACATACCTACACAGCTTTCCATGGTTTACCCCAGACGCTTCACATGCCCTGATTCAATCCACTGGCAGCACGTCAACCCCGGTATACCACATCGATCCAATTCACTCTATTCCTTGCCCTCCTTTCACCCTCCTGCATGTTCAGGCCCCGATCACACAAAATCTTTTTCACTCCATCTTTCCACCTCCAATTAGGTCTCCCACTTCTCCTCGTTCCCTCCACTTCCGACACATATATCCTCTTGGTCAATCTTTCCTCACTCATTCTCTCCATGTGCCCAAACCATTTCAAAACACCCTCTTATATATACACATATACATACATATGCATATGCATACACAGACATATACATATATACTTTTCTTTTTTCTTTCAAACTATTCGCCATTTCCCGCGTTAGCAAGGTAGCATTAAGAACAGAGGACTGGGCCTCTGAGGGAATATCCTCACCTGGCCCCCTTCTCTGTTCCTTCTTTTGGAAAATTAAAAAAAAACGAGAGGGGAGGATTTCCAGCCCCCCGCTCCCATATATACACATGTACATATTCATACTTGCTTGTCGTCATACATTCCTGGCGCCACCCCATTCCACAGGAAATGGCATTGCTACCCCCTGCTACAGCAAGGTAGCGCCAGGAAAATAGACAAAAAAGGTCACATTCACTCACAATCAGTCTCTAGTTGTCATGTGTAATGCACCGAAACAACAGCTCCCTGTACACATCCAGGCCCCACAGACCTTTCCATGGTTTACCATAGATGTTTTGCATGCTCTTCACCATTTCCATTCACGACACTGAATACCCTATGTACACCAATAATACCGTCAACTGCCACATTACTCACCTTTGCATTTAAATCACCCATCACTAAAACGGTCTCATCCATCAAAGCTGGTGAGTCACTCTCTCAGCTGCTCCTAAAACACTTGTCTCTCATGATCTTTCTTCTCATGACCAGGTGCATAAGCACTAATAATCACCCTTGCCTTTAAGATAAGAGAACCACAGTTTTCTTCATTTAGGTGTGAAAGTTAGGATCATATGGTGTATGCACTTACTTAGCCCATGGTGATTATTTGGAGCATTATTGGAATTAGGAGGAAAGAGATTAGTGCATAAGGAGCTGAGAAAAATATATGCAAAGAAAGCATTTGGAATGTGCTTAGATGAAATTTATTTGATATGATAAGGGCATGTAGAAAGTTTGGCTGGAGAAAGGCTCATTAAGAGCATGTATTCATGTAATAGCCTAGTTGATGGTGCAAGGAGAAGAGGTAGACCAAGGAATGGATGGATAGATTCATTTAGAATTTCTTAGAGCTAGAGATATTTTGTATGAAGATGCTAGAAGAATTAAGTGTGTCTGAGTAAAGTGTAACTGATTTTCATGTGAAGATGTTAATGATTTTGGTCTTGATGAGTCAGCTTAGTGTGCAAAAAGAAAAAGTAAAAAGCTCTTACATGGCATGGAGGTTTCATGATCAACATAGTGCACATAGGTTGAGGATGCAGTGTATAAGTAAACAGAGAATCTACATGTGACTTATCAGCACCCACTGATAGATAAAAAGAATTGGTATGAATAACACATGACTTTATTCATGATTTAACCTCAAAAGTTTGTAATAATGGATTGTTATGATTGATTCATTAGTCTCTTAGATGAAACAGTGGATCACTGATTGTTGTCAGATACTGGGACAGCATTATGTAACACATTGTTAGAATTAAACACATATTCAATAAGCACCAATGATATGGAAAATAGAGTGAAAGACTTCGGGGTAGAGAAATGGTGGAAGAATGCATGGAATGGCGTATTCAAGGGAGGCTTATAAGAACAGGTATGAGTGGAGACTCTTTTGCCATTGCCACCCCTTTAATGGAAGTTTGCAGAGGGAACTGGCATCAGAGATATAGATAGATAGATACATAGGTTTTTGCCAACCCTTTATATAAAGGTAAACTGGATCTCACTTTCATGTTTTCTTATAGTTATTAATTTTTGTACTCTGCATGAAATAGCTATAACTGTGAATTGGCATGCACTGCAAGGTGATTGGTTTTTGTCAAAACAGTAATACTGGTTATGAAATATATTTTGCAGAAATTTACAGCAAATATGGTGATGAAACAAATGAAATTTGATAAAATGACATTAAGTATTTCATCTTCAGTGTGTTTGAAATAATTTTTCACTTACGTTAGTGTTTTTATGCAACTATTGCTTCTCACCCCTGTGTTGTAAGCCTCTTATTCATACTCTGTATGTGTTTCAGAAAATTGTAGATTATTTCATTCTATGTAATGTCATCTATTGTAAATGTCCTATAGTATGATGATCGGCATGAAATTGATGGAGGAGACTTCACTCATATGGATACATTTGATGTGAGAAACCCAGTTATTCAGAGACTAACCAGCAATAATGGAGCACTGAGGAATGAGAGTTATTATAAGGTTAGTATAATGATTAGTTTAGCTTTCAAGATTCTTTATTGTGATAATGAAAATACTTTAGTACTAACACATGAATGTTGGGAAGCTGCTTTTGTTATGGAGATATATTTGTAGCAGTATAAAGTTGCATGTTCTATAGCAGTCAAAGTGAAAGATCTATTTAATGAATACTTTCCTAAGTAAATTGTTAGGCATCTTCATATTTCCTTGAAGTGGTTAAAACTTAAACCTCAAATACAAGTTTTTACCAGTACATTGAAAACATCTTTGCCTAATGTAAATAACAAAAAGAAAAAATCTCAGATCCAATATGTTTAAAGAGTTGTGTGTAAAGCAGAATGGGACCTGATAGCCAATACTCAAGGCTGTTACATGGCAGGGATGTCCAATTCTTTTATAGTAGGAATGATATGATTATTACTCTTACACTGAACCTAAGTAAGTTTATCAGCTTACATAAGACATTCATTATTTTTAGGTAATATTTTTTATGAATTGTCTCTGCCACCTGTATGTGGTAAGGTTCAAGAATTTTAAGTCTTAACTCTGGCCCTATGTATGCATGCATACTTAATGATTTTTCATTTTATTCAAGGCAACACACGACACATGGAACACATCGCAGCTGCAGCAGTTAGTAATGCGTGGTGAGCGTGAATCACTGACCGTAGGAGTTCCTGGTATTAATCCCCTTGGTTCCCCAACTGTTAACCTGCCATCTAGGGATACTCTTATCATTCATGATGATGCTGGGACTCACCTTTCAGGGTAGGTAACCAATTTGTTGTTAGCAGTTAATGATCAAGAAGTAAATTGATATACTGTAGGTGGTTGTGTGGATGTTAGTCTTGAGTCCTGTGTATACATTTTTCCTTGTTCCCTCCACTGTGGACATGAATACCTTCCTAGTCATCCTTCCCTCACTCACCCTCTTCATATACCCATATTGATTTTAATATTTTTTGTGTAATCAGACAACTTGGTGGGTCAGATGGTCCTGGGGCCTCTGCAGGAAGCTACAGAGACCGTCCAAGTCAGTCAGATGATGCCTATACAAGCCAGTAAGTTGTTTTTGTGCAAAATCATGGATATCACACATATATTGATCATCATTCATTTAGTAAGATATCTTACTTTATTAAAACAGAGATGGAATGTAACTTTCCTTTGGTTATCCCTCAAAGCACTGCCATGTTAAAGGTGTTCTTGTACTCAGTAATTTGGAAGGTCTCGTACTTAACAGTTTTGTCCATTAAAGACCCTTTGACATAGATACAGAAATACTTGTCAACTAGCCAAAGTAATAGAAATGTCAAAAGCATTTCTCATAGGCCGGATGATCATTGTCTGCAGGGATGACCATAAAAGTTTCCTTTCTCCTCAAAGGAGAGGCAGCTGAGACAAGTCTTTTATTATGATAATATGCCTTGGTTGCTGTGAAGGGAAAATAGATTGAGGGATATATATGACCTTACCACAGTGACTTGTTTAGAATATTGTTTTCCTGATTTTGAAGGTGTTGTTTGGACTACCATGTTTTGGACACCCACTCAAAATGAATTTTTTGCCATATATAAGTGCATAGATATTGATGGCAATTCCTGAAATACTGCATGTTAGACCTAGTACATTGCCATATGCGATAGAAATTTATTATTTCTCCTATGGTTTTTCAAATTCGTTTCAGAACTTCCCTAGAAGAGAATGTGGCAGGGTTCTCCCGGGATCAGTTTGGCCGGCAAAGTATGTCAGAGAAGCGTCATGCCACCTTGGATGCCAAAAACACTGATACGTATCAGCGCAATAAAAAAGCCAGGTGATTATTTCTTCAGGCCTCAAAGGCTGTTTCATGGAGGAAAACCAATAGTATGGTTACCGAAAGTCATAGATGAAAATCGTAAATGAAATTTGAGATTTAATTTTTCCTTGCATAGCCTTGTTAGTAGTGTGTTTTTTATAGGTAAGAGCTGATATTAGTGCTGTGCTATGTTTCCTTCATTAATGAAATCTTATATAGAGTACATTCTTCAGATTTTTATGCATAATACTTTACTTGACTCAGCAGAGAAGAGAGGGAAAAACAAAAGCAAATGATGCTAGCTCAAGAAAAACTTACTGTCGGTCAAGGACTTGGCGCGAATGCAGTAGAAGGTATGTTGAGTGTTGATATATCTACATGAAACTTACGTAAGATCAAAGTAGTTTTCTTGTGCTGCAGTGTTACAATATTAGATCTTTCCAGTTAGTTATTAACATCAAATATTTTACAGTTCCTCATTAGTAGTCTCGGTATCACAAAGTATTTGTTCATCTTTTTCCACATCTTCATTATGCCATTAAAAACAGTAATGTATTACTTCACTAAATATCTATAATTTTCTAAAGAACTGAAGAAGCTTCTGCTTTATTTGTATTTAGGTTTCAAAATAAGCTTAATGTGGTGCTGTAAAAAATTTCATTATCTACTGTACTGTTCAGGACCAACTGTGTTAGAATGAGTATGGATTGTGATTTTTTTTTTTTAACTGTATATGCATATATGGAAACAAAATCTCAGGCAGAGGATATTTGTGGTATTTTTGTTAACTTTTTAATCCGCTTTCACCAACTTATTAACACCACTGTTTTTCGGTCCTGAATGGTCATAGAAATGATATCTGCTACAGGTTATCATATCATAAATATGTTAACCATTAGATCTGGATAATTTTCTAGTTATGGTTATCATTAACAAGTAGTGTTTTACAAACCTATAAGAGTTGATAGTTGCTTATTTAGTTTAAATGATCTAACTGTACTTTGATAGCTCCTGTTGATCTTTTTTTTCACCAGGCATACTGATGAATAAGAGTAAATGTGAATAAGAGCAAGGTTATTAGGTACAGTAGAGTTGAGGGTCAAGTCAATTGGGAGGTGAGTTTGAATGGAGAAAAACTGGAGGAAGTGAAGTGTTTTAGATATCTGGGAGTGGATCTGGCAGCGGATGGAACCATGGAAGCGGAAGTGGATCATAGGGTGGGGGAGGGGGCGAAAATCCTGGGGGTCTTGAAGAATGTGTGGAAGTCGAGAACATTATCTCGGAAAGCAAAAATGGGTATGTTTGAAGGAATAGTGGTTCCAACAATGTTGTATGGTTGCGAGGCGTGGGCTATGGATAGAGTTGTGCGCAGGAGGATGGATGTGCTGGAAATGAGATGTTTGAGGACAATGTGTGGTGTGAGGTGGTTTGATCGAGTGAGTAACGTAAGGGTAAGAGAGATGTGTGAAAATAAAAAGAGCGTGGTTGAGAGAGCAGAGGAGGGTGTTTTGAAGTGGTTTGGGCACATGGAGAGGATGAGTGAGGAAAGATTGACCAAGAGGATATATGTGTCGGAGGTGGAGGGAACAAGGAGAAGAGGGAGGCCAAATTGGAGGTGGAAGGATGGAGTGAGGGGGATTTTGTGTGATCGGGGCCTGAACATGCGGGAGGGTGAAAGGAGGGCAAGGAATAGAGTGAATTGGAGCGATGTGGTATACCGGGGTTGACGTGCTGTAGTGGATTGAAGCAGGGCATGTGAAGCGTCTGGGGTAAACCATGGAAAGCTGTGTAGGTATGTATATTTGCATGTGTGGACGTATGTATATACATGTGTATGGGGGGGGGTTGGGCCATTCTTTCGTCTGTTTCCTTGCGCTACCTCGCAAACGCGGGAGACAGCGACAAAGTATAAAAAAAAAAAAAAAAAAAATATATATATATATATATATATATATATATATTTTTTTTTTTTTTTTTTTTTTTTTTTCTTAAACTATTCGCCATTTCCCGCGTTAGCGAGGTAACATTAGGAACAGAGGACTGGGCCTTTTTTGGAATATCCTCACCTGGCCCCCCTCTGTTCGTTCTTTTGGGGAAAAAAAAAAAGAGAGAGGGGAGGATTTCCAGCCCCCCGCTCCCTCCCCTTTTAGTCGCCTTCTACGACACGCAGGGACTACGTGGGAAGTATTCTTAATCCCCTATCCCCAAGGATAATATATATATATATATATAGGGGAGGATTTCCAGCCCCCCGCTCCCTCCCCTTTTAGTCGCCTTCTACGACACGCAGGGAATACATGGGAAGTATTCTTAATCCCCTATCCCCAGGGATAATATATATATATATATATATATATATATATATATATATATATATATATATATATATATATATATATATATAGTGGTAGAGGATGTGTGGATCAGGTGTTTGCTTTGAAGAATGTATGTGAGAAATACTTAGAAAATCAAATGGATTTGTATGTAGCATTTATGGATCTGGAGAAGGCATATGATAGAGTTGATAGAGATGCTCTGTGGAAGGTATTAAGAATATATGGTGTGGGAGGCAAGTTGTTAGAAGCAGTGAAAAGTTTTTATCGAGGATGTAAGGCATGTGTACATGTAGGAAGAGAGGAAAGTGATTGGTTCTCCCCGGTATATCACATCGATCCAATTCACTCTATTCCTTGCCCTCCTTTCACCCTCCTGCATGTTCAGGCCCCGATCACACAAAATCTTTTTCACTCCATCTTTCCACCTCCAATTTGGTCTCCCACTTCTCCTCGTTCCCTCCACCTCCGACACATATATCCTCTGGGTCAATCTTTCCTCACTCATTCTCTCCATGTGCCCAAACCATTTCAAAACACCCTCTTCTGCTCTCTCAACCACGCTCTTTTTATTTCCACACATCTCTCTTACCCTTACGTTACTTACTCGATCAAACCACCTCACACCACACATTGTCCTCAAACATCTCACTTCCAGCACATCCACCCTCCTGCGTACAACTCTATCCATAGCCCACGCCTCGCAACCATACAACATTGTTGGAACCACTATTCCTTCAAACATACCCATTTTTGCTTTCCGAGATAATGTTCTTGACTTCCACACATTCTTCAAGGCTCCCAGGATTTTCGCCCCCTCCCCCACCCTATGATTCACTTCCGCTTCCATGGTTCCATCCGCTGCCAGATCCACTCCCAGATATCTAAAACACTTTACTTCCTCCAGTTTATCTCCATTCAAACTTACCTCCCAACTGACTTGACCCTCAACCCTACTGTACCTAATAACCTTGCTCTTATTCACATTTACTCTTAACTTTCTTCTTTCACACACTTTACCAAACTCAGTCACCAGCTTCTGCAGTTTCTCACATGAATCAGCCACCAGCGCTGTATTATCAGCGAACAACAACTGACTCACTTCCCAAGCTCTCTCATCCACAACAGACTTCATACTTGCCCCTCTTTCCAAAACTCTTGCATTCACCTCCCTAACAACCCCATCCATAAACAAATTGAATAACCATGGAGACATCACACACCCCTGCCACAAACCTACATTCACTGAGAACCAATCACTTTCCTCTCTTCCTACACGTACTTTGTCACTGTTTCTTGCATTAGCGAGGTAGCAAAAGGAAACAGACAAAAGAATGGCCCAACCCACCCACATACACATGTATATACATAAATGCCCACACATGCACATATACATACCTATACATTTCACCGTATACATACATTTACATACAAAGACATATACATATGTACTTATTCGTACATGCTGCCTTCATCCATTCCCGCCATCACCCCACCACTCATGAAATGGCACCCCCCTCCCCCGTGTGAGGTAGCGCTAGGAAAGGATAACAAAGGCCACATTCGTTCGCACTCAGTCTCTAGCTGTTATGTGTAATGCACCGAAACCACAGCTCCCTTTCCACATCTAGGCTCCACAAAACTTTCCATGGTTTTTACCCCAAACGCTTCACATTCCCTGGTTCAATCCATTGACAGCACATCGACCCTGGTATACCACATCTTTTCAATTCACTCTATTCCTTGCATGCCTTTCACCCTCCTGCATGTTCAGGCCCCGATTGCTCAAAATCTTTTTCACTACATCTCTCCACCTCCAATTTGGTCTTCCACTTCTCCTCGTTCCCTCCACCTCTGACACATATATCCTCTTTGTCAATCTTTTCCCACTAATTCTCTCCATGTGACCAAACCTGAGATATCTCAGTATGTACACGTACATATACATAGATATACATATCAACATATGCACACATACATACATACACATACACTGACATGTACATATCTGCACATGTACATATTCATACTTGCTTACCATCATCCATTCCTGGTGCCACCCCACCCCATGTTAGCGAGGTAGTGCCAAGCACAGATGACTGAGCCTTAGAGAAAAAATCATCACTTGGCCCATTTCTCTCTTCTTTTGGAAAAGTCGAACTGGAGGGGAGGATTTCCAGGCCCCTGTTGCTTCTTCTTAGTTGCCTTCCATGACATGCAGGTTTGAATTGTTTATGGATGGGGTGGTTTGGGAGTTAAATGCAAGAGTTCTAGAGAGAGGGCAAGTATGCAGTCTGTTGGGGATGAAAGGGCCAGGGTAGTTAGTCAATTGTTGTTTGCTGATGATACAGTATTGGTGGCTGATTTGAATGAGAAACTGCAGAAGTTGGTGACTGAGTATGGAAAAGTGTGTGAAAGGAGAAAGTTGAGAGTAAATGTGAATAAGAGCAAGGTTATTAGGTTCAGTAGGGTTGAGGGACAAGTTAGTTGGGATGTGAGTTTGAATGGAGAAAAAATAGAAGGAAGTGAAGTGTTCTCGATGTCTTGGAGTGGACTTGGCAGCGAATGGAACCAGGGAAGCTGAAGTGAGTCATAGCGTGGGGGAGGGGTGCATGCACCTCCTTTGTACATTCTTATCTATAACCTGTGCCTCACATTCTTACATCATTAGGACGGCTGTACCTTTAAACATACCCATTTTTGCCCTCCCACATGGTAACCTCTATTTCCACACATTCTTCAGTGCTCCCAGAACCTTCAACCCCTCACACATCCCAAGACACTACTTCTTCCATTGTTCCATTCACTGCCATGTCCACTCTTAGGTATCTTAAACAACCCACTTCCTCCAAAGTTTCTCCATTCGTACTCACTCCCCAACTAACCTATCTTTCTGCTCTGCTAAATCTGCTTTTATTCTTGTTTATTTGCAACTTTCTCCTTCCACACACACTTCCAAACTTCTTCAGTTTCTCACTCAAAATTAAATCTTTCTAAGAGATGCAGTGGAATAAAAGAAATTACATTGATTTTTTTTTTTTTTTCACGTGACAGCTTATACTTAACTGTAACATCTTGCCTAAACATCTTGCATTGCAACATCTGGAGGTATATTTTGATTTCCTAGTATGTAGGATGCAAAATGGCAAAGGCATGTACTGTTTTGAAAGCTTTCTTACCTCATTGATAAGTTGTGAGACATCTGCTCTACTGGGCATAACTTTGGTGTGGTGTCTGCCCTCAAGGTGGAGCTCTGGAGGAGTTGAGACCCGGGTCAAGGGAAGTTGGCATTGACGTGCCATCCAGCGATCCCCCTCCTGTTGTGCCTCAGTCTGATACCCCTAAGAAAATTTGTGCTAAGATAATGAAACATGACCCACAGTCTAAAGGAAGCACATTGACACCTCAACAGTCAAGATTTATTGTTGATAGTGTAAAGTCATCCGTTGCACTTCAGAAATCAGATCAAATTTTAAGTTCTGAAGTAGGTACTAAACCCATTATCAAGCAGCAAAAGTTACATAACAATAAACCCACAAATAAAAGAGGTTCAGAAAAGTTGGATGGCTATCCAGGGAGGGGAACATCAAAATTGCAGTGGTCTAGATACCCTCGCGGCCCTTTCAGTCCAGTTACCCGCAGCTTAGAGAGGCATTACAGTAGGGGGAGCCATCGGACCACTTTTGGCCAAGATCTTTCCAACATGATCTCAAATTGGGGTAACTAACAGCTAATTAAGATGGTGCATGTTGCGGTTGTTTCCTGGTCTTGACAACTGTAGTGCTTTTGCATGCTGTGGTTACAGGAAATTTCAATAATCTCTGCATGTAATAACTTTTTTCACATTTTTCTCCCCAAGGCTTGGGCCTGGGCTGCTCATGTAGGGCATGGTGAGGTATGAAATTGTGTTTGGACACAGTAGTAAACTCTATAAATGTTCATTTGCTATAATGCATGAAATTGCCTCATCTGATTATTCAGAACTTATGATGTCATCTTCCAGCTCAGCATTCTGTTCTAGTTTTGTAAATGTTTGTTACTGAATCATTAGACCATAATTTGATGATTTAGCAATTTGATAAAGATCAGAGATTATCAATGTATTATTGCATAGCAGCACAGTATCAAAACATCTTTATCTACTTGTATCTTAACATGGGTCTGTTCTTGCTGTCATTAAAATAATTTTTGATTTTCATGTCATTGGTATTGTAATTTCAGTGCCCCTGTGATATAATATCTTCTCATTTAAGACAATATGTAATTATTTCCATTTGGATGACATACTGCTGCATAGAATTTAGGTTAAATTCAGAGGATCTCAGCCATGAGATTTTGTTACACAGTGTTTGAAATGAGGTTTAACAGGACTAACTCTTTATTATGTATATATAAAAGCTTTTTAAAGTTAGAATTATTCATATTTGTGAAAATAACTACTGTATTTTATCATTAACATTTTATCTTCTTGTGTGTTGACAAAACTCTAGACTCATTGTTGCTATACTAAACTATTCTATCTCTTTGGTGAGATTTATGACTTGAAAGTCACTTAATTATTTGTCTGTGTAGCATCCCGTAACCGTGACTTGTTGTGTCGGGAACCTGTGATGGGGAAGCTGGTTCGTGCCTCATCCGATGAATCGCTAGCCTCTCAAACTCTCCAGCGCACCAATCATGCACATCAACCCTCCTCGCATGAGCACATTTCATCACAGGGTAAATGTTGGGAATTGGTGCTACTTGGGAGGGTCTTTCTGGTTCTGTTAGTCATTGATATGTCTCCACAACTCTAATTGGATTAGAGAAAATCCTCATAGAATATATAAAAGTTCTCTCTCACATGTTTATTTACAAGTTTATAGCTGTACACATCATCTTACGTGGAGATACTTTAATAACATTTGCTGTAATATTAATGTAATTTATACAAATGCACCTAGCACCTGTGAGTATAACATCTTAGTGTGTTTATACCGAAAACTTATCTTTGAACATGTCAGTCAAAGTTTCAGTTGATCTTTGGTACAATATCTGCAAAGCAAAAGGTTAATGTAACATATAAGGTGGACTTAAAGTTTGCATCAGGGCTGGTCACAAGTAAGTGTTGTTGAGGGAGACATATCAGGTTATAGTGATGAGGTTTAGGGCCTTTAAAAGGTTTTAAGTTTCCTTTTTCTCTCCAAGCTTTATTTAGAGTGGAATTTCCTATACTGTACATGAAACTGTTCATATTGACACCATTTTATATATGATTTTTTTTATCATTATACTTAATCGCTGTTTCTCGCATCAATTTCACACCTATTGATGTGACCTAGTTTACTTTACATACCCCTGCTAAGTGTCACACAGGAATTTCATGCATCTTTAGCCTTTGTAGAATAAGAATGCACCGCACTGAGAAGCAAAGGTTTATTTGGTTGAATTCTGTTTTGGGAGGCATTCTTGAATAATTTCTTACACGGATCTCCCCTCTCCACCCAGAGCTTGATGCAACATCCTCCTTCCTTTGTAATTTGAGACAACCATTTGTTGCACTTTTTTCTTTTCTTTTTTTAACTGTTTTGAGATGCAAGATAGTTTGATTCTATTTTTTTTTTAAGATTATATCTTTATTAAAGTAATGCTTTTTTTTTACTAACAGTTTTGAGATGCAAGATAGTTTGGATCTATCTTCTTCTTTTTTAAGATTATACCTTTATTAAAGTTATGCCTTTGAATATAACTATCTTTGATGTGTGTGATAAGATAGTATTTCCATTAGATATACTTTGATTCTATACTTTAATCTCTTAGGGAAGGATACCAAAATGTGTACAAATTATTTAGGAAGATGTTATGTGCATATACCTTCTTTGTTGAAAGTATGAATCATAAAGCTTAAACTAATATTTACAAAACAATATGCTTGCATGAGATTGTAATGTGTACAATCTGTCACGTGTATGCTAACATAATATAACCTTTCATTTCTCACGTTTTGTATATACATAAAGAGAAATGAGACCCTGTTTCTAGGTTTTGTTATAAGAACCATTGATAAACCTGTAGAACTTTAAGATCCTGATAAAGTTTTCACATATAATTGTTCAGTTACACACATAACCCTGTAATGTAAATAAATCCCCAGATGCTCTGAGATCGAGGTTAGATTTTGGTCCAGGGCTGGGCATGAAGAAGTCCTCTAGTCTGGAGTCCTTGCAGACCATGGTCCAAGAGGTGAGTTAATGTTTTCTGATGTCTCTTTACCACCTCATGCTTTCAGCCTTTTGTGACCTCTCTCTTTCTCTTGAACTTTACCAAATAGTGATGTGGACTAGATACTTCAGTTTGCAATTTGTAGATTCACCCCATTAATTTGGAGCATTGGGAATGGAGACACGATATAGATAGATGGAATGGGAAGAAAGAAGGAAAGACTTTGGTTGTATACCTAGCTATAAAGCTTAAAAAATGGATCAGCAGATGAAAAAGAGTAATGAACTTACATGAGTACAGATAAATCACATCAACATGACACAACAGCTCATTAGAATTACTCATCCTAAATGATATGGCATTCTTCACTGATAGCATAGTAAATAAAACAAACATGTCATGTCATTAATGAAACTGATTTAAGTGTACTCTTTAGATCTGTACAATGTGTGTGAAGAGAAAGCTTATTGATTCGAGAATATAAACCAGGAAGTGTGTGTATCATTTATCAGTATTAAAAAAGTGTTGTATCAAATTGAAAAACAGAAGTAAAGATATCTAAATGGTAAATCTACTTGGACTGAAATTTGTACAGATGCAGTCCTTTCTACATTGGATTACAACTAAAATTAATATATTTTTGTTGTGCATAAAGCAAGCAGATATAATGACTATGTAGTGAGTAGTATTATTGATACTATACATTTTTTAGTTTTCCAAAAGAAGGAACAGAGAAGAGGCCAAGTGAGGATATTCCCTCAAAGGCTCAGTCCTCTCTTCTTAACGATACCTCACTAACATGGGAAATGGCAAGTAGCATGATGAACATTTATTTATTTATTTTGCTTTGTCGCTGTCTCCCGCGTTAGCGAGGTAGCACAAGGAAACAGACGAAAGAAATGGCCCAACCCACCCCCATTCAGAATGTATATACATACACGTCCACACACGCAAATATACATACCTATACATCTCAATGTACACATATATATACACACACAGACACATACATATATACCCATGCACACAATTCACACTGTCTGCCTTTATTCATTCCCATCGCCGCCTTGCCACACATGGAATACCATCCCCCTCCCCCCTCATGTGTGCGAGGTAGTGCTAGGAAAAGACAACAAAGGCCCCATTCGTTCACACTCAGTCTCTAGCTGTCATGTAATAATGCACCGAAACCACAGCTCCCTTTCCACATCCAGGCCCCACACAACTTTCCATGGTTTACCCCAGACGCTTCACATGCCCTGATTCAATCCACCGACAGCACGTCGACCCCGGTATACCACATCGTTCCAATTCACTCCATTCCTTGCATGCCTCTTACCCTCCTGCATGTTCAGGCCCCGATCACTCAAAATCTTTTTCACTCCATCTTTCCACCTCCAATTTGGTCTCCCACTTCTCCTCGTTCCCTCCACCTCTGACACATATATCCTCTTTGTCATCTTTCCTCGCTCATTCTCTCCATGTGACCAAACCATTTCAAAACACCCTCTTCTGCTCTCTCAACCACGCTCTTTTTATTTCCACACATCTCTCTTACCCTTACATTACTTACTCGATCAAACCACCTCACACCACATATTGTCCTCAAACCTCTCATTTCCAGCACATCCACCCTCCTGCGCACAACTCTATCCATAGCCCACGCCTCGCAACCATACAACATTGTTGGAACCACTATTCCTTCAAACATACCCATTTTTGCTTTCCGAGATAATATTCTCGACTTCCAAACATTCTTCACTGCTCCCAGAATATATATATATATGCTCTGAACAGAATCCTTTCAGTTGAGTTTACAAGGATGTTATCATTATAAGAAAACAAAAATCAGTCTCTGCTGTAATTGTGATGATGTAGGATAAATGTTTTGTATCTCACCATTTACCCAGCAATCAGTGCGGGTGACAAATTGTGTAATTTTTTAAAGATGGCCTTGGAGGAAGAGGGACACCGAATGGGATCAGGTCGAGTACCAAGAGGCCGTGGCTGTAATGAAAGCTTTCGTGCTGCTGTTGATCGCTCATATGATGTTCCACTTAATGGCCTTCGCAACAAGATGGAAACACGTAAGTTTGTGAATTTTTTATTTTAATGGTGAGAAGTTGACTGTTTGTTTTGGTATGACTTATTTTGATAATTTTTTCGCAACAGAACCTTGCTTATTTTGATCATTTTTCCACTGCAAAACCTTTGTGTAAGAATAGTTCATTTTCAATATTTGATTCTGTGAAGAGAAACCAGCATCCAGTGACTCATCCTTTCACTTTTAGTTGTGGACAGCATCCAGAAATTTAAGTTGTATGATAAAGTTCAAGAGGTAAAGCCACACGATTGTAGACCTCACACCCCACACAGTACAAATAGGGTATTGCACACACACACATATGGAGACAGACTCATGGAGACACAGGTTCCTTAAGAGTATACAGAAAAATTTCCAGTATGTCACTTAACACAGTAGGATGAGAAAACTGTTATGTAATCATTACTAAATCTTTTCTTCACACATAGCAAGGAAGTTGAGTATGTTATATTTGATACACCATTTGGAAAAAATGATCCTGTAATGTTTGAGTTTGATTGTATGATAAATGAGGATGTAAAGTGAACAGAGATGAAAAGAGACTCAAAGAAATGTATTTTTGGAAACTACACAGAACTCTACTGCTTCTATGGTGATAAACTAGGAAATGTAGTTCAGTATCCAAGAACCAGGGCATTGTGTTGGAAGGTTTTGAGAAATTCACAATTAAGTGGTAGGAACACAGAAGGAAGGTTCGATACAAGATATCAAAAAGTGAAAGAGCTTTGCTCTCTCTGTGACAAAGATATGGGTAACACACTGGTATGCTGGAAATCATAAACAAGAAATTATACTCATGTAAGAGGCATTACTCTCATACTTAACCTAGACATAGCATCAGCACATAGTCTCACCTTAGATCAAGTCTACCAGAGGAGAATACATGGAGTCATGTGGGTAAGGTGCACTTGCTAATGGATTAACTGTGAAATATGAGTGTCACTTTAGGTTAAATCAATATCAGATTACCTCTCATTCTCACAGCAAGGCATTTGGGACTGTTGTATGAATGCTCTCCCCTACTCCTTTATAAATCTTGCAGAATCATGTAGATGAATACATTTATTCAGTCACCTTGTTGAGTGATTGAAATCTCATATATTATGAAATGAATCATATCTTTTTGGTACAGCAAAACTCTTCCCTCATAAATCTGACAGACTTCGAGAAGTATAGGTAAACTTATGTCATATCTTTATCATTTATGCCTTTAGAAAGAAATATAGGACGTCTGATATAGATTTTTTTATGAACATTGCATTGCTTTGTGTTAGTTCATAGATCACAGAAGTTAATACAAATTACTAATTTTTCTTTCCCATCCTTCTACATTGACCTTTCACCCCCGTTGTTCTTGGACATGGACAATCTACATTCATTAACTTGGACATGGCCTTGACATCACTTGACCTGTTGGGACGTGGATGGATTATGGGTCATGTTCCCTGATGCTGTGATCTACATTACCTCACATATGAAATCTGGGAATTGGTGATGAATCCACTGCTTCTTGTGGGTAACACATGACTTACTTTTGCACTGCTTCTGCACAATTTTTATGTTTGACAATTTTCTAAACACAACTGCGGCACTGATCATCCTGACGACATTTTTAATGCCTCCACTGTTATCCTTTGATTGTCTTACTTCTTGCTTACTATCAAATGGTCTTTTGATTGATGCCATTGCATGATTGATTCATGTAACTGTTTAATATCCTGCATGGTCATTTATTAAACCTTTTAATCATTCTTAAAATGTCATTATATCCTTAGTGGAAGGCCTTACATCTGAGGAGTATTTTTTATATTTAGTTGCAGAAGAAGAGTCTGAATCTAGTGGCTCAGGCTTTGGGAGGGGTAATAGTCGACAGTCATCTGTAAATTCTGCAGCTGAGGACAAGCACAAGAAAATTGGTAAAAAGAAACCAGGACTTTTTAAGGGTCTTGGCTCGATGTTCAGGTGAGCTTCTTACTTTAATTTGCAAGGGCACTGATCTTTTAGCATGATTTCATAACATATCATCAAGACCATTATGTTAAGTGTTTTTCATCTTAAAATAGTGGTTAAAGGTAATTGATGATTCAGTCTTTACAAAATAATGTGCCATGGAATCCTAGTTTTTGTTACTCTTATTGCATTAAAGTTGTAAGAATCTTGTTATGAATCGTCTTGCAAGCATGTACAATCAGTTTCATTAGTTTATTACCATAAGACAGGTATAAGCAGGAATAGACTTGCTTGAATAATCATCATAGACAGTTGAAGCAGGCCTGTTGAGACAAGTTTGCAACAAATCTAGGGTTTATTCTGATTAATGCTAAATTGTAAAAAGATTTTTCTTCTGTAGAGCACTAGTACTGAGATGCATATTTTGATTTTACCTGGATTGATGTTTAGTTTATTCATCATTTTGATATGACTTTGTTTTGGGATGCTGATAGTGTCCAGTTGAGGAATCATTTATGTTATTGTTCTGTAATTTCTGTCTTTCTGTCTTTGTTATCTTTAACTCTGTACACAGATACATTGGGTGGTATAGATTCCTGCAGCCTTTTGATTCACTTATACACATCCTCAGCCCATGTCCAGTGTGTTATTGAAAAAGAACAATTTCCAGGTTTCTTTCATCAAACATACTATGTATTATCTTCTCATCTTGGTTGCATCCACACCCATTTAGGTTCCCCAGTTTAACCCATCGAGGAGGATGAACACTCCCTACCTGGCTTTTTCTGCTTCCTCTTAGAAATTAGAATAAAAAAAATCCCCCCCTCCCCATACCTCAGCTCCCACCCCCTTTAGGTTTCCTTTACAAAATGTACAGAATATGGAGCTAGCATTCTTTCTCCCCCAACCCAGATATTTAGATATGTGTAAATATATGTTTTCAGACTTTTTGGCCATTATTGAGGTATGGATGCAATGTATGAAACTCATGAACCATTGTGAGCACTACTTAAATCTGCATGAACTTAGAATTGCAAGAACTTAGTGAAGTAAAGCATTAACCTCATTCAAAGCATGTTCAGAAGTTTTACCATCATCACATTTGTCTTCAGACATTTTCTAGTTATATTGAGAATGTTTAGGAAATGTGGCCCAGTGAGTGTAAAACTCCTTTTTTATGCAGTATAGATAGATAATTACACTCTCACACTTCTCTGCCTTGATCATTTGGGTAAATGGAATTTCAACATGTTTTGTTTCTCTTCTTACCTTCAGATTTGGTAAACACCGCAAAAGTGTTGATAATACAAGTGGCCTTCCATTGAAGAGTGACAGAGAGGGAGATAGAGTTGAGGGTCGAACTGAAATGGACAGAGCAGAAGTAGAGAGATTAGCTGCTGCCAGACGGTTGCAACAAGAAGAACATGACCATATGCAGGAGCAGTACAGAAGGATGATTGAGAATACTGCACGGGCCACTCAGGTATTACTTCATGTCTCTTAGATCAACACTGGTAAGACTGTGACATATTTACTTGTGATAGAATGGCAAAGCACCTCTACCATGCCCACTGATGCATTTGTGATGGATTGCCTCAGAGTTTTTTAAGAAACTTACCTCAGGATCAACCTGTTCATCCTCTATGATGGTAGCATCTCCAGCTTTAATTGACCAGACTGTACCGACAAGTTCACTGATGTAGAAGGCATTTGAAGTGGCCATAGTAAACCATGGAAAGGTCTGTGGGGCCTGGATATGGGTAGTGTGGATAGGTAGCTATGGTTTTGGTGCATTGCACCTGACAGCTAGAGAATGTATGTAAGAGAATGCAGCCTTTCTTTGTCTGTTCCTGAAGTTACCTTGCTAATGCAGGAAATGGCGATCAAGTATGAAAAAAATTAACACTGGCTGTTACTGGTGTTAGATCAAGTATGAAAAAAAATTAATATTGGGTATTACTGGTGTTAGTAGTTCTACTGCAAGCTTGAAGTCACCTTCAGCAAGGCTGTTTCATCATCACTGAATTGAAAGGAATACAATCTCATTGAGAACCTTTTAACCCCAGTGGAGTTCATCATGCACTGCTCCTGCATGACATGCAGCTTTGAAGCTACAGGAGCCCCATGAAATGGGTACTTAGGTTGTATGATAATGATAACATGAATAATGTATGTGTACATAATGAATTGTATCTATATATTTATATATCTGGTGCCTGTTCCCCCTGTGAACTCCCATCAATAAGGTAGCCACAGCAAAAGAGTTCCCTTTTATCCCAGTCTTTATTTACCTCCTTTGCATATGGTATTCCATGCATTCTTCCACCATTATTCTCCCTCCAGTACTATTTCACTGTGTTTCCTCATGTCACAAGTCTCCTCATGTTTTACCCACCCTACCACTCCACAATTCATTTCTTTTGCATTCCCTGCCATACCAAATCTCTCATACACCTCCTGATTACTTTCTTCATTCCATCTAGTCATAAGACATGGTGCTCTCAATTAGCTCATTTCTGCAGCCTGGATTCTTAAACTCTGAATCATTCCATGTCCATGTTTTGGCTGCATAATTCAGGTTCAGGAGGTCTATGCTGACCCTTAACTCATTCATCACTTCCATACCTTTAACTCTACCCTTCATTATTCTGCTAAGGGGCCCAGTGATTTAAATACTTATCAGCTATATAACCGTAATACCCCTTTTATGGAGTTCAGTTAGATAACTCCAAGACCTCTTTATTGGAGTTTCTGTAGCTTCAAGACCATGTCATAGTTAGCAAGGAGAGAATGTTCTTTGGAGTATCAGGAGGGTTAGTGACATCTGCTTAGTGAGCCAGCACTATAGTGGTTGTCAAGTTGCAATTCTGTGATCCAGGTAGCTATTTTTTCTTTCTGCCTCACTAACATGTGGACTACTTGCATTCTGTTCATTCTGTTCACAAACATACAATCTCTCCTTGTCATTTGTAACACTGGAAAACACTTAACTTGTGCAGCTCATTCTTTGTATCTCTAGATTTCCCTGCAGTGAGCACTATTGCTAGTCCTGCCTTTTGGGAAAATGGTATTAGCAGTAGATTGTAGTAGGTAGGAAGATTTAGGCAATATTGTTAGGTAAAGCCAGTAGGTTGAGCATTAGATAGAAGTAGTCATTAGGAATATTAGATAGGAGCCTCTGCAAACACTGTGTTAGACTTGCCCTCTGCCAGTGACCTGTAAAGGGTGAGGCAGTAAAGGCTAAGAAGCAGCACTGGAGTTCTTTAGTTATGGTGACTCTGTTGCCATGACCACCCCTATGAGGGAGTTTCAGTTGCAGAGATATAAATAGATACATAATTATACAACCTCACCAAAGGTGACTCTTCACTCGTGGTGTAACCATGTGCAGACAGAGTATGGTATTGCCCGTGTATATGATGATACACATACACATAGATTCATATTATATGTGTGGGTGACCATGTTCATGCATGCATGCTTTTGAGTGTATGTATGTATATCAGTGTTATTATTATTGGTTGCTGCTTGGGCATGCTGTAATATGCATCACTATATGTTAATAATCCCATGATTGCAGCAGCCGCCACAAATGCGAGGGGATGATGGAGAACCTTCCCGGTCTGAACGGATGCACCAGCTAAGGGCAGAGCATCAGCGTCGACATGCTCAGAGAAACCGCACGTACCCTACTGATGATTTGGAAGAGCGTTATGAAAGTGCTCTCAGACAGGTATGTTTAGACAAATTAGTAGTTGTCTCTAGAAGTATTACCTTAAATGTGTTGGATTCTTGTGTTTCAGGTTGGAGTTTAATGAATAATAGATTAAGTTTCTTCTACATATGAGTAATGTGATTATTTATGGTTGTATTTATGGCTGGAAAAATATTTTATGCTAATCAAGTTTTTGTTGTTCTGCTTTGCAGATTTTAAACCTGGTATTTATGTCAAAGGTATGAGTCTGAGAAATTCATATATATATATATATATATATATATATATATATATATATATATATATATATATATATATATATATATATAACTTTTTTTTTTGAAGTTATGAAAAGCTTTTGTTGTTTTAAAAGCAGGATTTTGATCTCTAGTACCAGTAAGTACTGTCAGTTGCAAGTAATAGCACTCAGTTCTTGTGCCAGTTAACCTCTGCGGCCTTCTCTACTTTCCTTACTCACAGATTCCTTTATAAAAACCCTCTTATGATACTCAGTCATCTGACATGATATCTTTAAAGTCCATTATCATCATTTCTTCAACCGACATACTTATCAAATGAATTATGTACACTAGTTTTTAGAAATGTAAGAATAAGCACTCCATCTGGGAGAACATGACCTAGATATGCTATTGTAAAATTTTCCATTAATATACAGAAGAACAAAACATCAGACCTGTGTAATTTCACATATATGTTATTGTTCCATTCCCTTGATTATTTCCTTCTGCAAGATTTGTTATATGTCCAGTCTTTTATCCTTACATTTGCAGATAGTTTCTGTCAGGCTCTTCCTTTGGTTGCCTTTTTGTTTATTTCTCTTTTTTCAGAAACTTTGCTATGCACAGGTGAAATTTATTTTTATTTCCCCACCTCTCCCTGAATTCCTCATCTTGGAAAACTATCATTGTTCATTGTACATTCCAGTCTCTTCCTACAAGTTATCATTGGACATTTTATCATTTTGCTTTGCAGAAATATTGTATATTAAGAAACTGTCATTACCTGCTGGCAGATATCATTCTTCTTTGTTTGTATCTTCATCTTTGCTTTGACAGCTTAAGAAAATTCATATTTTAATTTTCGCCATGCCTTGAGTCATCCGTGCTCTGTAGCTCACAAATTGTGGACCTTTATGATACATGTAAGGGTTATTTGTAGCATTTACATCAAAGCTGTCATGTAAGTTAGAATATGAAGAGCCACTATTTTAGCAGTTCTAGTGTTACACTGAGGGTAATCATAATTTTATGAATTAATAACCATACTTTAAGCTTTTACTAGTACCATTTGTTAGCTGTGTAACAACTAGTGTCACAGCAAAACAAAGGGAACCTCTCTGTCACAACTGCATTGTAGTATACTAAAAAAAATTTGTTGGATACTGCACGTAATCTTTTTAGATGTATACTCATGAACAAAGGTAAGATAAAGAAGACTCATACAGGTAAAAATTTGCTGGATTCAAGGCATTTTCTGGCACTTGTTGATCATGTTCATTTCTGAGTGAGTTTGCAGTGCTTTGAGCTCGATTCTCCCAAAACTGTTACAGGTGCTTGGGGAGACAGGAGACTCGGAAGCTGACAAGGCTAACAATAACACGCTTAACTCTACTGACACCAAGCCGCAAGTAATGTCCAAGAGCAATGTGCATAGGCGCTCAGATACTCCTAAACCCACATCTTCATCATCTTCCTCTGCCACTACTAACAAACCAAAAGGTGTTGGAAACCCAAATAGACACTCATTCCATGGTATTATTGGCAAACCATCCGGTCACACATTGATCAACATAAATCGTAACTCTTTTTATGGCTCCTGTATCAGGCCAGAGACTGATTCCCCAGCCCCAAATGCTACTTCTCCAGCATCAGCCCCCAAGTCTTCTGAGACTAACCCTCCCCCGTATATTCCTCCACCAAATAGATATGTGTACAATAACGATATATATTCAAAACCTTTTAAGATGACAAAACACTCGGATAGGCATGTTGAGGTATCTTCCCCATTTAGTACTGAAGGTGATGATGCAAGAGTGAATAATTTGTCAAATTTAATTATTCAGAATACAGTATCAAGTAAACCTCCTCTTCCTCCAAGGAATAAACCTATAAACAACAACTACAAACCACCCCTCCCTCCGCCTAATCCAAAACCAAACCGGAGCTCTAGTCCTTCTGTGTCATTGAACCAACCACGAACTAACCAAAGAGCCTTTGTGGCCCCCACTAGTCATTCTAACTCACAGTTCAGCCAGATGAATAAGATTACCCCTGATTTTTCTTTCTCTTTTACTAAAACTGTCTCAGAATCAGTGTTGCACCCTTCCCTGCCAAACAATAACCTGTGCATTGTTAATTCTAATGATGTGGCAAATAAAAACCTTATCAATCAAACTATGAATGAACACAACTCAACTTTCATGGTGTACAGTGCTAGCAATTTATGCAATGATGGTGGTAGTGCAAGCATATTTGGTGATGGTGCTAGTAATAGAGTGGTGGTGGCTACATCTGTGGTTGGGGAAGAAACCATTTATTCCAACTCAAATAACAACGGTGGCTGCATCAGTAGCACAGCAGCGCCTCTAAGCAGCAGTAGCAGCAGCAGCAGCAGCAGTAGCAGTGGTGGTGCACCCCGAACCAACTCACTTCCCCGCATGGGTGTGAAAGGGAAGGCTGCAGCCATGTCTGCTCGGGGCTCTCCTTGCCCCCCACCTCCACCCCCACCCAAAGCTGCTCCCAATCCTCTAGCTGCCCTGCGATCCACTGCCATACTAGACAATAGCCTTTTCTGGGTAAGGGTGTGGATTTGAAGCACTAGCTTTGCATGGCATGTGCCAGGTGCAAGCATGTTAATCTGTACATCTTTACCAGTAAATGCTTGCACTAGTTTTCAGATACTAAAATGTGAATATGCATGTTTTATTGTTTCTTCTTGTATAGGTACAAGTTGATGTGCACTTTTTTACTGATGCATGGGAGTTAACATATATATTTATACACTGCATGATGTGGATGGTGTTGCAGAGTCATGGGAAAGCAATGCCCCGTCCCAACCCATGCAGGCACCGTCGCTCTCAGAGTCAGGACCTTATTGGCGAGAGTCGAACATTGAGTTGTATGATGGAGGTAACCACTCCTCATTTACTGCATAGGATACACTGTTTGTTTTGACGTACACTGTATGTGTATTTCTTGTGCCTTCATGTATTATTTGATCTTTTTCTTATATTTGCTTCACTATATTTTTCAATAGATGCTCATAGGTTTGATTACATTTGTATTACTGTATTTTTTCTGCCAAATGATATTTAGTTATTAGTGATGTTGAACACCAACAGAACTCATTTTGCTCTTAGCCATTTATTGCTGATGTTCCTTTTGTTATCATGCTGCTCTGTCCATTTTGATGTTTCCTATATTATAGTATATTAGTGACTTCTTCCCAGAAAGAATACTGCAGTTGAATTTGAATATGAAATGAATGCTTTATGTAAGATTATTTATTACATTTTGCTCTATGAATGACTTTTTAAGCTTTCTGTCTTTTTTTATGTAATATGTTATAAGCTTTGATAGTTGAATCATTTTTTTTTTTCAAATCTGTGTGAATATTCTTGTCACCAAGTACAATGGTATTCTTTTGAGCATATACCAAGAGTGTAAAAAGAAATTTCAAGGTATTACTAAGATTTATTCTAGTTGGTCAAAATTCTCTCTGATTAATTTTTATTATAAAAATTTATTGAAAAGTTAGAGTATAACAGTGAAAGTAGACTTCATGATATTTGATAGTTCGTTTAGTTTTTTAGATAATTGCATTATTTTACATATTCTTTTATGTAGTGCAAGCAAGTAACAGTTGCTTTACAATATGCAAACTTCTTTTGCAAAAGTTTTCTTACCTTTTAACTTGTATTTTATCTCTTGTATACTTGCACCTGTTGATGTAGCCCTCAGTCTTTTCAAACATCTCTAATAGTGTAAGCGAATTGCAACTGTTTCTCTTATAGCCAAATCTACTTCAAAATTTGTCAGCAGTTGCTTTGGATCACCAATACTAGAGGATATGGAAATGGTCATGTCATTATATGTCATAGAAACAGTGCATACTCCACTCAGCAAGATATAGTGATTTGATTAGTAGATGATCATTAATATGTTTGTATGTCATAATTCTGTCCAGTGCTAAACTTAGGCAGTGACCGCCTAACTTTGATAGCTGCAATATAGTGATATATCCATAATTCCTTGTAAGTGAAGAACAAGTTGGATTTTGGAAGGAAAAGGTTTCTGTAGACCAAATTTTTGCTTTTGGGAAGGCAGAGATGAGATATGAGAAAGAGAAGAGAGTGCTTGTTACATTTATGAATTTAGAAAAGCCTTGCATTGAATTTGTTGAGAGAGCATTTTAAGTCCCAACTTCCTGTATATTTTGTGTTTGTGGAAGAGCGATTGCTGCTTGTTTTTGGGCAAATGTTTGGAAGGAAATGATTTAAGATAAATGTCCGAGTGTATGTAGAATGTGTGCTCCCCCTCCCCTTTTTTTTTCTGAGTAATTGTATGAATTCATAAGAAAGTAGGGATAGTACTGAATTATTATGAAACTAAATGGCGTGTGCATATTATGGTGATCTGTGAATTAAATCATTTGAAAGTTTGGATAGAACAATAGATTGCTCTGTTGATCTGTTTAAAAGGAATATTCCAAAAGTGAATGTGGTCAATAGTGAGATTATAGATTTTGAAATAGATATTTTGTCTCTATGTAATATCAGTTTTGATGGTGGCTTGGAAATTGTGAATGAATATAGGCATTTAGAATCATCCCAGGGTAGGGGAAAGAGAATTCTACCCCTGTATCACCTATGTGTTATAGAAGGCAACTAAAGGGTGCAAGAGCAGGGGGGATGGAAAACCCTTTCTTATATTTCAGTTTCTAAAATATGGAACTGAAGAGGGAGCCAAGCAGGGAGCGCTAATCTTCCTTTAAGGCTTTATAGGTCTAGAAAAAGCTTATGATAGAGTATGGGAGGAAAGCTGCTTGAGGCAGAGAGAAGTTTTTAATCAAGTGTGTAAGACATGTGTATGAGTATGAAGAGAGGAGAGTGAATGGTTCCAAGTGAAGGTTAATCTGTGGCAGGGATGTGTGATATCACCATGGTTGTTTGACTTGTTTATGGATAGGATGGTGAGAGGGTAAATGCAAGAGTCTTGAAGAGAGGGTCGAGTTTGCAGTCTGTGGGGAAAGAGAGGGCTTGGAAAGTTAGTCTTGTTTGTTGATGTTAGAGCACTGTTGACAGATTCGAGTGAGAAACTGCAGATGTTGGTGACTGTGTTTAGAAGAATATGTAAAAGAAGGAAGTTGAGAGTAAATGTGAATAAAAGTAAGGTTATTAGGTGTAGCAGGGTTGAGAGAAAGGTTAGTTAGAGTGTGTTTGATTGGAGAAAAATTGGAGGAAGTGAAGTGTTTTAGATACTTTGGATTGGGTACATGACAGCAAATGAAACCTTGGAAACTGAAGTGAATCATAGGGTAGGTAAGTGGGCAAAGGTTCTGGAAAAGCTAAAGAATATATGTAAAGAAAGAACGATATTTGGGAGGGCAAAAAAAGGTATGTTTGAAGGAATAGTTGTCCCTACACCATTATGTGGATATGAAACCTGGGTTATAGGTAAGGCTGTATGGAGGAGGGTGGATGTGTTGGAAATTTAGTGTTTGAGTACAATATGTGGGATGAGGTGGTTTGATCAAATTTGTAATGAAAGTATGGAAAAGGTGTGGTGATAAAAAGGGCAACAAAGAGGATATATGTGTCAAGTGGAGGGAACATGGAGAATGGGCAGACCAAATTGGAGGAGGGTGAAGTGAAAAAGATTTTGAGCAATCGGGGCCTGAACATGCAGGAAGGTGAAAAGCTTGCACAAGATAGAGTGTATTAGAATGATGTGGTATACTTGGGTCAATGTACTGTTGTTTGACTGATCCAAGGCATGTGAAACATCCAGAGGAAACCACAGAGAAGTCTTTCAGTGCTTGGTTTTGGATAGGGATCTGTGGTTTCAGTGCAGTACACATGACATCTAGAGAATGGATGTGAGCAGATTTGGGCCTTTCTTCATCTCTTCCTGGCACTTCCTGTCTAATGTAGGAAACTGCAGTCAAGTATGATAAAAATGAAGCTCAGTAGGGATGTTAATGGAAATGCTGTGGTTGAGAGAAAAGTCTAGTAAGGGGAAGACTTAGATATGAATAGAATAGAAAGGAAATGTATGTGTAGAGTGTGTGATGAGCTTGCACAATGGAGCCATACAGTGTACAAGTTTGGAACCATAGTTTTCATAAGTCAGGAAAAATTTTGAAAATATGAGCAGTAGAAGTAGATGACATGCATAGTATATTTGGTACAAAGAGGGAAGGTAGAGTGAAGAATTAAGATGCAAGAGATGTGTGGTTTGAAGAAATCATTAGAAAGGTTCATAAGCAAGAATCTTATAAGATTGTATGGTTTTGTAGATTAAATGATAGATGAGAGGCCAGTCACAAAATTATAAAGTAGTGTTATTAGAAGGATAAAAACAGGTAGGCCAAAGAAAAGATAGGAAGATACAGTAGGAGAATTGATCAGGACTAGATAATTCTCGAATATTAGTGTGGAACTTTGTTTTTCACATTAAGATACAGGATGTTCATTGAGGATCTGAATAAGTAAACTGTGAGGTTGTATGCACCTAGTAAATCCCAGATGAATGGGAATGGAGTCAAAGTTAATGGACAGATAGTAATATTGCTAATGAACCCCCCCAATGAAAGAGGTTAAGATACCCAGATAAAAAGATCGATATTTCCTTTTGTAAATGATTAAGCTGAATAATGAAGCCTTATCTAGTTTTTTCTTTAAGAGTACTGCTTAAATGTACTGAAATATAAAACCAAAATTATAGATGCTGACAATCCCTGCATGAACAAAATTATATAACTGGAAAAGGAGATTTCTTAAAACTAGACTAAAATTAACGAGTGAGTTAACTGTTTGAAATGATTTTCTTTCTGCAGCGACTGGATCCTGTTCCCAGTGAGCCTAAGCCTGATGCTCGTCATATTCGGTCTCACAGTTATGACCTCTATGGTGATAATGTTGGAAGACCTGGGAGTCGTACAGCCTTTGCTGACCCACACAAATATTCTCATTATGTCAATTATGAACAGATACAGCAGCATTTACGGTAAGAAAAATTCTCTTTGTGTCCCCTCTTAAATGTTTTACAGTGTTGTTTTGAAGGTTGCAAGTTAGACCCTTAACCCGTGGAATATTTCATTTATTGCTGTTATATCATGACTTCAAAATTCTATTATAGCATTCCACGACACATTTGCTTGGAACTTAATTTCAGATTATTAGAAAAAGAGTCCTCAGAATCACAGGATGGATTTCTTCTTACATTAAGGCTTGTTGAATGACTCCTTTCCATTAATCAGTACTAAGACTCTAACCATATAGTGGTGATGGTAATGGTGGTGGTAGCTCTTCTGTTAGTACACTAAATTAAGTTATTTATCTATGATGGCTTTTAAACCTGATGTTAGTATGCAAAGAAGTCAGTGCTCAACAGCAGCAGATTTAGATGTAGCATTATTTCTTTATTATTGAATTATGAATTTTTATAGATAAGACATATCTTTTAAGTTTCCTGTTTCTTCTTATCTCTGTTGCACATTTGAAGCTTGTTCCTCAATATCTCTGAATGAGGAATATTTTTCACATGATTGGTATTATCTGTTTTACAAACTGCAGTGATTGGTATTATCTGCTTTTAAAACTGCAAACACATGCATACAGACACATGCACACACAATTTTGTATTGGATTAGTCCAAATAAGGAGACTGTGAACTCTAGTAGCTTACAGGAGATTTTCTTGATGGTACAAAAAGTGCATGAGATGGGGTCCCATGGGTGTAAAATTTCCTCTCCTTAATGTACATGTAGGTAATTCTTCACACAAAGCACAAAAGGCCAAAAGAGAATGTCTGCAAAAGAGGAACAATGTGAGCGGAATTACAGGAAAAGGCTAAAGGCTTTAAATTTTCCCACCTTGGAGGAGAGAAGAGTGAGGGATGAGCTGATTACACCGTTTTTTTTTCAAACATTGATAATGTAGACAGTGATTAGTTGTTTGAGAGATGTAGGGATAAACAACCAGAGGATATAATGTGAAATTAAGCAAGAAACTTCAGAAGGATGTGAAGTACTGTTATAGTAAAAGGGTGATAGATGCACGAAGATATGATAGATGCAGACAATGTCCAGAAATTTGAAAAGTTGAATGACATTGAAGAATGTTAAAAAGATGGGGCCCCACAAGAATAAAACTCCATTTCTGTAAAGTGAAAATATGTAATTACACAATGAAAATAAATCAGAAAAGAAAACAGGGTATTATGTGCTTAGGAAAAAGTACATACAAAAGAGAGGACATGAGTTTAGAGAAAAGCCATGTGTACACAGAATATTCAGGATTAGTTTATCACCATAGTTGATAAACCAAAGTGAGAAGGAAGAATACTTTCAAAAAGTAAAGAAAAAATGGGGGTTGTGCTTCTTTAAAGGCTATATAGCAGATTGACTCTGCCACAAGCAGAAAACAAGTTTATGATGTAGGGCCAGTTTTATATCAAAAGTAAAGTGTATAAATGTGTATATAATGGTAAATGGAGAAGAGCTGGCATGTAAAGACTAAATTAAGGAAATCAAGCTAGATAATTATCGGAGTTTTGGATACAAAAGAAATATACACCAAGACAATAGAGTTTCATTAGAAAATAAAAGAAATGGCATGGATTATGTGCTACTTGGCATGCATGCTAAGTGAAATTGTTGGGGAGCAGCTTGGTTGTCTGACCATTTCTTAGTGAAGGTCGTCAGTATGTGTATTTGAACTGATTTTAGGTGAGGAGGAAATCTCATGTGGGGAAACAAGTGGTGAAAGTGAGTGGGTCTCGAAAGGTGGCCTGTGTTCACGTATAAGAGAGATCAAGCGAAGATAAGTCTGGAAAGGAGGCCTGTGTGCAGGTATGAGAGAGACCAAGTGAGGAGAAGTTTGAGACCAAGTGAGATGAGGGGATTGGGTATGAAGTGGGAGGTATTTAGAGAGGCATTACTAACATATGTGGTTGAAGTTTGTGATATGCTATGTCTGCTACCTAAGGCTTTGCTACAGTCAGTAGCAGGGACATGATAGACTCCTATGAAGCAAAATATTCTCTGACTGGACTCTTTCTTCAAGTGACGATTATCGGGTCACTCCGTAAGTGACTCCAATCTTGCAGTGTAAACTTAAATAGAAAGAGTCCAGCAACACAATGAAGAGTTTTTTTTTGAGAAAGTAAGCCACATGTGGGAGTAGGAAGAGAGGAGAGTGAGTGGTGCTAGGTGAAGATGGGTCTGCAGGAGGGATTTATTGTGTCACCATAGCTGTTTGTTTATGAATGGGTTGGTGAGGGAGGTGAATGCAAGGGTTTTAGAGAGAGGAGCAGTTATGCAGTCTACTGGTGGTTGGGGGAGCGTGGGAGGAGTCAGTTGTTGTTTGCTGATGGCAGATTTGATTAGGAAACTGCAGAAACTGGTGTCTGTGTTTGGGAGAGTGTGTGAAAAAAGAAAGTGAGAGTAAATGTGAATAAAAGTAAGTGAACAGAGACATAGTATTTGGTGTGAGAGATTGAATAGAGAGAACTTTGAGGAAGTGAAGTGCTTTAGATACCTGGGGATGGATATGGCAGCAAATGGAATCATGGGAGCTAAAATGAGCCATATGGTGGGTGAGGAGGCAAATACCCAGGGCACACTGAGGAATTTGTGGAAATACAGATCTCTACCTTTAAAGGCAAAGATAGGTATGTTTGATGTTACTGTAGATTCCCTCACAGTTGTATGAATGTGAGGCATGGACAATAATTTAAAGAAGAGGGTGGATGTGAAATGTTTGAGGATGGTATGTGTTGTCTGGAGGGTTTATCAAATACGAATTGCTTAGGAGAGAGAGAGAGGGGGGTAATAGTAAGAGGAGTGTGTATGAGGGAGCTGAAGAGGGTGTGCTTAGATAGTTTGGACATATAGAGAAGTTGATTAAGAGGGTATACTTGTCAGAAGTGGGGAAGCAAGGAAAAGGGGTAAACCAAGGAGGAGGTGGAGAGATGGAATGAAAGATGCTTTTAGGGTTCAGTGCCTTAACATGCGGAAGGGTGTGAGAAATCCGAAGGACAGAGTGAATTGGAGTGATGTCATATACAGGAGATGCTTTACTGGCAGTGCGCTGAACCAGGACATAAAAAATGGTTGGGAAAGTCACAGAAAGGTCCGTGGATGACTGGTATTGGAAATGGGGCTTTGGTTTCAGTGCATTATACATGACAGCTAGAGAGTGAAAGTGAGCAAATGGGCCCATTTTTTCACATCTTCCTGGTACAACATTGCCAATGCAGGAAATGGCTAATATTTATGTTTGTTTCTATATGTATATAATTGTTTGGTTTGGTAATAGCCCATACATCTGCTACTGGTGTCTATAAGAAGGGCCTGCACTAACATTTTTAACATGCTAACATCTGGTAGTTGTGGTGGTTGGGCTTTAGCTGTGGTAATTATCACTTAGTATTATTTTAGAACATCACAGTGTTTTATTTCTATTTTGCATGCAGCAAAAACAAGGAGCAGGAAAGGCTAAAGAAATTAGCTAGTCAGCAGTACCAAGATTTTCGGGATAAGCAGACTAGGTGAGATACTTCCTGTGTTAGTGTCTTGATGTTTAACTAACCCACCAAAAGGAGATGAAAATAACTTTATAGATGTAGTTTATCTTCAAGTAATTGACATTGCACATGGAAAACATTCTGAATTAATCAGTAATCACATTTGTTTATTTTTATCTTCTTATAGATAAGGTGAATGATATGTAGGCAGTGGCTTTTCATGAATCTTTTGGGTGTTGTAGAGTAAATAAGTAGAACAGTATATTACCTCATTTTCTTATCTCTTCAGTAGTTTTTGTTTGTTGATATGATTGGTGGAAGGCTCATTTGATTTATTTTTATCTTGAGAAAGAACATATGCATTTCTCTTAATTGATCCTTTCAGCAGCTAATGACATTAATAGCCATGTTGTGCCACTCACTGTGGGACAAATTATAAAAATTTTCAAAGAAACTTTGCTTGTTTGTTAACCTCTTTTTTACGATTATTGTTATAGTAACTAGAATGAAACTAGAATGTTTAAATTATTAAGGATTGATATATAGAATTGCACATGTTTAAGTACCATTTTGGTTATAACTGTATGCTGTCACAGATTTTTTATGACAAAATTGTCGTAGATGAAATATTTGTGAATTAATTTTTGTTTTTTGATATTTCTCACTGATGAGTGTGGCAGCCTTAATAAACAAGGTATCATTGAGTATATTGAGGACACCTAGAACCATCTTAGGGCTAACCATGACTGTTTAATATCATATAGATTTGTCCAAAACCAGTACAGATGTGTCTGTCAGCATACAACCTTATTGTACTCTCATCATGTAAATTGTTTGCTGCCTGAAAAATGGAATATTTGAATTTAGCCTGAATTATGTGCTAGTTGAAGATAGTTATAGATGCACATCCTGAACCTTTCACCAATTATTTTAGCAGTTGTAATTTCCATATTACAGCAAAATAATCATTAGGCTGTCACCATGTAAGATCACCATACTTTCAAACATAAAAAAAAAAATCTTAAGGATAAGTGTTCGCCACTTGATATTGGACATCCTTTATAGTAAAGTAGGCATTTGATGCATTGTTTGCAGGATTTTGATGGAGAAAGTAACAAAACAAAATGTAGAAGGGAAATTAGGAAGATTGGATCAAGAAGTTTCTAACAAAAAAATTAAAGAAAATGCTTTAGAATCCAAAACACAGCTAACTTGAAAGCTTTAGTGTCAAGAATTTCTGGTATCTTTCAGTAATAATGCATATTGTAGGAACTGTTACCTTTACATTATAATCTGGCATGTTTAGGCCCACTTGTGTGGCTTGTTGAAAGTTCACACCATTACTATAGTTCCCATCCATGCTTCATTATGGTGTTTACAGTCTTGACTTGGCTTCAGTTGCTACCTACCGTTACAGTGATTCACACATATCACAAGGGTTGATTGTATCATGAAATATTTTCTCCATTTTGCATTTATAGCATCAAATACCAGCAAGAAGTGAAATGAGGGCTGCACTGACAGTGTAAAGACTGTAGAAGGTGAGAGGCTGACTGGTTTGATGAGCGAATACAGTAATGGGTCTTTAGATGCTTAAAGATATTCATGCTCAAGAAGAACAGCTATTCAATAACTTTGTTTGATCAGAATCAGAAAAAGTTATTGTTTAGTGCAAGACCATAACTAACCTTGATATGAGAAGCTAGACACCATAATGTATGAATGGTTCAAACTAAAGTGATCTGAAGTTTGAAAATTTTATTATTGTAGATGGCTAAAGATATACAGTGCTTCAGAGCACCAGAACTTTTTTCAGTAAAATAAGCAAAGGGAATGCTCTTATAACACACATACAGTCTTACACATTACAGCCTAAGTCAGGTAGATGTTGAATAGAAATGCCTTCCCAATATTAGCAGATCATGCCATTCCTAATGAAAAAGATATTTGTCACGTAAGCCATAGGGAATGGTAAATTATATTCATACGGTATGCATTGTTGTTGGATTCACTTGAAATTTCAGATACAAAAGCGTTTTGACTGGTTGAACTCTCAGTGATAAAGCTTATCCCATATATATAAGGATATTACATCATAAGAAAGCTTAAAAGCTTTAAGTAGTTTCACATAGAATAAAGCAGTATTACTTCAGTAAGAAATATCAGTGGACTTTTTCATTGTTAGTGTGTATGTTTACATCAGTGTTTGGTTACAGATTTTATTTATCATGGGCTTCTACCTCATCATGTGAAAAAATTTCATATACATTGTAGAGTGCTTGAACATGCAAGAGGGTGTAAGTCATGGAGTGAAATGGAGTATGTGATTTGCAGGAGGCAACTTGTTGTCAGTGGACTGAACTAGGGTATTTGAAACAGTCATTGGAAGCCACAGAAAGGTGTATGGGGCTAGAGTGTGGATTAGGGCTGTGGTATCAATGCATTACATATCTGACACTTAGAGAACAGATAGGGGTAAATGAGGCTATTACTTCATATATTGTTGGTGCTGCCTCACTAATGTGGGAAGTAGCAGAGGTGTTTGATATCACCATGGCTGTTTAACTTGTGTTTGGGTGGAGGTGGTAATGGAGATAAATGCAAGGGTCTTGGAGAGAGAGGTGCATAGCAGTCTGTAGGGGATGAAGGGGGCCTGAGAAGTGAGTTGGTTGATGTTTGCTGATGACACATCACTAGTGGCAGATTCAAGTAAGAAACTGCAGAAGTTCATGTGTGAGTTTGGGAGAGTGTGTGAAATGAGGAAGTTAAGAGCAAATAGATAAAAGCAGTTATTAGGTTTAGCAGTGCAGAGGGTCAGGTAAGTTGGAGTATGAGTTTGAATGTAGAAAAATTGGAGGTAGTGGAGAGTGTTAGGTACTTAGAAATGGATGTGGCTGCAAGTAGAACCATGGAAGCAGAAGTGAGTAATAGGGTGGATGAGGGAACGAAAGTAATAGGAGCATTGAGGAATTTGTGGAAAGAGAGGTCTTTATCTAAGAGGGCAAAAACAAGTAAGTCTGAAGATATGTTGTATGGCATATGGGCTCTTGATGAGAATGTGCATAGAGGGTGGATTTATTTGAAATTAAGTGTTTGAGAACAATATGTGGTGTGAGGTGGTTTGTTTTGAGTACAAGAGAGGTGTGGTAAGAAGAGTGTGGTTAAGGGAACTGTAATGGTTTAGACATGTAGAGAGAATTAGTGAAGATATGTTGAAAAAGAGGATATGTGCATACAAAGGGGTGGGAACAAGAAGAGGAAACCAAACTGGAGAAGGAAAAATGGAGGGAAAAAAGATTTTGAGTGATGGGCCTTAACGTGCTGGAGGGCAAAAGGCATGCTATGGATAAATTGAAGTCCACAACCAAGCCCAACTTCCTCATATTGTTCCAGCACTTATTATGAGACATGTATGGACTTTCCTTCAAATGTGTGTCTTTAAGATGTTTGGAAGAATGTTGATTTGGTAACAAGTAGCATTTATATATATTCCTGTTTTGTTACTTTTCATTACTACTGTACATGACAACATACTTTAGGACATATGCCTGTGCTGACTTGTCTTTGATGGTTCTTAGAAAGCCATTCAAATGAAGCCAAGCTTCCTAGCCTGTGATTGAATCTCCAAGCCATTGGCTACAACAAACTCTCCAGTTAGGATCTTAGTATCCAACCAAGTAGTCAAGATGAATTAATAGATATCCCAGCCCCTGAAGATGGAGTTATGCCAGGTCTGGTTACAAAACTCATCAATTCTAAGAGTCTGTTTCCTTCTCTGTAGTTTCACTTTTTTTTTCAGCTCTCTTACATTTCATTAAATAGAATTCATATATGTCGTGAATGAGAAAAGTTTGATAACCTCTTACAACTTTGTGATGAAAGATGGTAACCAGTTTCTTTAGTGTTTTAGTGAAAATTACAAAACAGGCTAAACACAGTTGGTTAACAGATTGCCATGTCTAGGAAATTCTTGAGCTTTTACAGCCTCTTGGGTGCTGCCATGCATTCAAACTTTACGTAAAAGGGTAATGGGATTTGGTTGATAGCAGTAGCAACTACAGATTTGATGAGTGCTCTGCAGAAATGGCATCTGTTTAGGCTTGAGGGTTGCTACATTTGTTTTTAGATCTCATTGAAGGATAGACAGAAGTCAAATATTCATCAGTATATTGATACAATCACTGGCCAATGTTTGATATTCAGAATTGAAGTATGATGAAGTGTATTTGGTCAGGTAGTTCAGCATTGAAGGCCCATTTGACACCAGTCCTTTTGTTTTAAGATTTAAAGGAGATAAGACCTATCGAGCATTCCTTTAAAGTTGATCAGTGATACAGATTTTTCAATGATTTACTCAGAATTGCTTACTAAAAGGATATTCAAACAACCTTAAGAATTTGTTTAAAATTGATCCTTATTAATTAAATTTCATCAGTTTCCTCTGCATTGTTTAACTTGATTCTTTTAAAGTTAAACTTTTTCAAACATAATTTTTTCATAGAGATAACTTGTAATCAGAAAATTTATCCTTTTAAGCCTTTACTAATCATTTAAAGTAACGTTTAGGCAAAAGGTACTTTTTGTTGTCCCTGACTTGAGTTAGAACATTGTTGAATGTATGTCTAATATGTAAGACATACTGGAATAGCAGATTGCTAATTTTATTCATCCTGTGTTCAAGGTTTAAGTTGATAAAATCAGGTTCCATTCACAGCCTTAATCAGATTCTATGCATTGAATTTTGATGGGTTGAATGATTTTTAGTATCATATAGTGTTACAGTAGTTACCGTACTTTTTAAGAGAATTGGGAACTTTTTGATAATGAACTTACTTAGTCTACATTTACTTGCTGTTTGATGCACTATTTTTGACACCCTTGGGAAACATGTTGGGTCATGTGCTGCAAATTCACAAAAAATGAAGTGTAAGCACATCATTTTTCAAGTTTGTCATGTGCACTCAAAGCAGACTCACAGTTAGCCCTTATTTTGCAGAGTGTGGTGATTAAAACTTCGTATTACTGATAATTGTTTTCTTGCTCCTCAGTGTAAAGAAGCTTCTACAATACCAGAAGTCCCTTGTTTTCTTGATATGAGTACTATACCTTAGATTTTGGTTAATAAATGAGTTTTTGTCCATGTGTTCTGTGAATTAGCTTCTTTTTTTATGACTTATGGCATAGACAAGGGACATTCTAGTTACAATCTCTTTTTTTCATCAACTTGCTAAATAACAGAGTATAAACTCACATAACATATTGTTCTTCCGTTGACCCCTTGTTTTACTCTTTCGATGACAATAGATCTGAGGAGACTGATAGATGGAGGTACTTGAGCATGATAAGGCTTCTAGCTTTAGGAGGATTAGATACCCGCTTGCTCCATAGGACAGACTTATTTACTGGGCCTCTAATTAGCAAATTCTTAAATGCAAGTGGCTCAGGGGAGGGGTCAATGTATTATGGATGCTGAGCTTCAAGTTAACATTTTTTCAATTGCCAATACTGAATCGTCAGCATAGGCATATGTTTATGTACAGAGGTAAGCCAGTCGTGTAGAAAAGTGATTTTCTTGTATCTTTTATGTTAGTATTAACAATATTAATTTTTCATGCAATGAATGTTTCACTTACATGTGTCTTTGCAGTAGATGGTATGATTATTGATGGCATGGATGACACTTTCACAAATTTTTATACTTTTTTCCAGAGTAAAGTTCACATGGAATATTGCTTGGACATGATGATTACTGACCATCTTCATTTAGGCAAATTAAGAGTTTTACATAGTCAGTTGTAGATGACTTCACATGTTTCTGAGTCAGGGATTTTACTTTAGATTTTACTTGAGATTTTTTGCTCACTGGTTTTGTTGTTCTTGAAACATGCACAAATAATGTACTGCGGATAATTTTGATGTGGAAGAAGTGAAAGGAAGAGGTTTGAAAATTGATTTATTGGGGAGACAAAGCTAATAGAATTAGATATGATGGTCTGAAAGATAGTGCTCTGAGAATAATAGACCTTCAAGTGGTTTTATTATACCAGATTATGCTGAAATGGTTTAGACATATAGAGAAAATGAGTAATTCCTGACTCATAGGATTTGTGTGTTAGAATGAATTAGATCAATATAGTATGTAGGGGCTGATGTACAATCAGTAAATTTAATTGGGTCACTTGAAGCAGTCAAGGAAATTCAAAGAATTTTCTGTGGGACTTGGCTCTGGATAACTCATTGGTGATGTGGCTATAGTGTCTTCCATTATGAAAACGCTTTGAATTTGTCTCATACAGATCCTGACATACCTTTATATCCTCCTCTTCAGTTCTTCCTTTTAACTCCCCTTATCTGATGTTCCTTGGCTGACAGTCTGTCCCTGAGAATTTATGCCTTTATTGTTGTCTTGCCCACAATATTCTTTGTCATTTTTTTTTATTTCTTTTTTATCCTTTTATATTCCTGCCCTTTTCTCTCATACTCAGCAAAAGCTGGCAGGCTGGAGTGTCACTAGTATCTTTTAACACTGCACATCTTAAAACTCCTCAACATTTAGACAGTTTTTTACCCAGTTTTCCATCTTTTTTAGCATTCCTTCTGTATTTGAGATTAGAGGTACCCATGCTCCAATTATTTCATTGTATATTAAACACCACCTCTCACCCCAGTGCCGTGGTTCCTGACTATCGAACTCCATTTCCCAGTCTTTGTTGCCATAGAAATTGTTGTGGTGTTTGTAGTTTCCATGATTATATCTCCTCTCAGTGGTGGCAGCACAGTGGGGGCTAAAGCCCCCCACTTTGAAAAGCAATGGGGCTCAGCCCCCCATTTGCTTAGACTTGTATAGAACTGCTGTATGCTGCATCGTCACCTTCAGATCACTGGCTTTTGCTCCAGTGAGCCTCCCCATCTGCTGCCATTTCTGACTTTATAGGTCTTCTCTCATCTCTTGTCTTTTAATGTCCTCATTTGCTACACAGTCAAACTTGAGCATTACATGATCATTTTTTCTAGTTGATGAATCATATACTATTTTCTCAATATCCATGCTTATATGTGTGAAGATAAAATCCAGTGATGATGTTGTATCAGTCCCTCTTATCCAAGTGTGTCCATTGAGATATGTGTGTATTTAGATTTTGCTTTCCATACTCGGCAGAAGTACTGTGTCTGATCATTTTCAACTCCATTTGGCAATCAATATGTTCACATTTATTATGATACACAGGATTGTTGTTGATATGTATGTATATCATTGTTTATATACCTGCTTTAAGAACACAAAAAGTAACATAACTAGGTTTTGTCTGACACTGGCTTAACATTTTTCAGACATGAAAAAAATCTTCATTGTATTGTGTTATATATAATTATAGAAAACAGACTTACTCTTAAAATGTTTTCAGTCATTGTGTGCCATCTATAATCATAGCACTAATTTCATGATGACTTGTCTTGGGTGTTTCGATATATTATGTACACCTCATGGATAGTTTTTGAATACTGCCAAAAAAATATTCTTTATTAAGATTAAGCTCCATCATTTGGCAAACAATTCTTCACTAAATTCTTCCATAGGCTCCAGGCTTTTTAGAGGGATTTCAGACATATCTTGTGGCTTGTTGAATTTGTGATGTTGGTGTTGGCCTAATTAACACTTCCAATGCATCCACCCCTCACACCCTTACCATGCAGGCGACAGCAGGAGAACCCCCATGGTACCCTGTTGCACAAACTGGAGGAGACGTTTATACACGAATCAATTCTTGCAAGGTATATTGCATGTGGCGGAGGATGCATGAGGCATGTGTCTCACTTTGTGGGGCTCTCACATTTATTCTTACTTTAGTCTAACAGTAGTTATTCCATATATGTATATATACACAATGTATGTATTATCCTAGGGGGATAGGGGAGAAAGAATACTACCCACATATCTCCTGCATGTTGTAGAAGGCAACTAAGAGGGGTGGGAGCAGGAGGATTGAAATCCTCCACTCATGTATTATTATTTGCCAAAAGAAGGAACAGAGGAGGAAGTCAAAAGAAGATATATCCTCAAAAGGCTACTCATCTGTTCCTAATGCTTCATAGCTAACACTGGAAACAGCAAACAAGCATGAAATATCTATGTGTATGTATATATATGTATATTTATGAATATGTACATGTGTATATATGTATATGTCTGTGTATGTGTATGTTGAAATATATAGGTATGTATGTGTGCGTGTGTGGGCATTTATGTATATACATGTGTATGTGGGTGGGTTGGGCCATTCGTTCGTCTGTTTCCTTGTGCTACCTCGCTAATGTGGGAGACAGTGACAAAGTGTAATAAAAATATATATATACATATACTTTTATAATAATTTGGTGATATGTAATCTCAGAAAATACGTAGAGCATTATATATATTTGAGCAGAACATTGTCATCAGCTATTACTCATGTTGTCATTGGATATGCTTCAACATAAGTTGTTGACAGATTTAGCTCTTGCTAGTATGAAAAGTTATGTCAAGGAATCTTGATTTATCATGCAGGGAAGGCTTTTATGAATGTCAAAATATGAACTGGCCTCTAAAACAAATTATTAAGGTATATGTGTTGCTCTTCTTTTTAAAACCATATCATTGAACATCAGTTGGATTGTTAATATGGATATTGGGAATACAGCCATCTCTGTTTAGTTTTAGAATATGCATCAGTTTGTGGGTTTTAGCTTCCTGAAATATTATGCCAGTTAATGTTTAATTGCACACTTTTCTTAAATTGGTTTAGATAATTTTACCATGATTATGAATGGGATTTCCAAAAAAGATATGCTACACAAATGTATTTGAATGTTTCCACAGTAGACTTAAAGGATTTTCAAACCTTTTTCCCCCCCAGACACTGCCGGTTGGCTTGTTTATTGTAGTTAGATTTATGGCTGTTCCCATTCAGTACAGTTCAGAATGATTTGATTGGCTGCTTTTCAAGGAACTTTTATGTTCATGAGTCAATTGCCACTTCTTTGTCGTTTTGTGACTATAACCTATTTTAGAAACCCATTTCTTAGACAGTACCTTAGCATTCACTTGGTTTTAGATTTTTGATTTCCTGGTCCTTATAATAGTCTTGCTAATTTATGATTTTATCATGGTGAATTGTCATTAGCATTCAAATGCTTTCAAGTATGTGCTGTTAAAACACTGTAATGTTTAACTTTAATTTCGTTTTGGTACAGTATTACAAAAGTGCACAGCAAGTAGTGAATTACATGGTCCCTGTGCTTAAGTAAACCCTATATTATTTTGGATGGATTTTGCATATGTTCCTGTCATTCTGAAAGAGAGATTTGCAAAAACATACACCACATAAGTACATCAGCAAACTATGTCTTACATTTAAAATGTGGTCGCCAGCTGATAAGTCTACTAAAAATAAAAGTTACAGATGTTATCCTCGTATAACATTTTGTCCGTTGTAGCAGTCAGTAAAGATGAAGCTTTAGATGTTTTTATCCTAACCACTGACATTAGACAAAGTAGTATGTGATGACAAGCTGCTACACGTTATAGTGGCTCAGATTAGTTTTTACATTTGAAATTAGTAGTAGATTTCCAACTTGAATGTTAGTCATGGTAGTTTGCTTTGTGAGATTTTTATGAATGGCTTAAATTCGTATAAAGATGTATTTGTAACATATTTTGATATGCATCTGTTTGACTTGTGTTGTATGATCAGCTCATAAGTTGATATGAAAAAGCATGATAGTATGTAGATACCAGATGACAATGTTTTGCTTCAGCACTTTCATGTCACTCACAGCAATTCCTGACTGCAAAGACTCATACTCTTTTGCTAAATACATATCGCTCTCTTGACAAAATTTGTAACATTTGGTATGTGACTTATTACTTCATATGATATAAATTTCTTGAAATAAGGTTACTTTTGAAAGACTGACGTGAACAAATTGACATATATTTTTATTAAGATTTAAGGGGGCCATATGTTTTAATATTTCATGAAATTTTGAATAAGTATTGAAATATCAGAGAAATGCATGGCAGAGAGGTCATGAGAAAACAGCATTGCCATCCAAGAATACTAAGATGGGTAATAGTTTAATTTTGATATTATGCTACATCATATAGCACTGCCCTTTGGCTTGCACATATACTTTCCAATTCACGATCTTTTTCAAATTGTTTGCCCCGTGAGATATTGTGGGTAGTTTAGTTTATTTATTTATTCGACAAAAACTTCAGAAACATCTGGCAGTGTATGTCATTAAGTGGATAGTCCTTGTGTTCACTGTTTCCAGTAACCTTTTAAACCATGTAAATGTTATCCATAGCTACAACTGCTGCAAATATTATCATCACCAACCATGTAAGCTCTGTGATGACTCCTGCATGATAGCCCCTCAGACAGAATCTTATCATAGGCACTCACAGAAAGCGTTACTATGCTGTGCTATGTCTTTTACTCTGATTGAAATTGTATGCACAAAGAAAAGAATGTTTCTCAAAATGAGATTTTTTTCTTCCAACTTTTACTTCATATGAATATAATCATGTTGTTTATTAAGTGAGTTTTAGATACTATATTATGTGTCAATATAATCCTCATCTATTTTTGTATGCCTGCATGTTACAAATATGGCTTTGAATTTCATTCTTTCATTTACTGTAATATTTTGACTTAGATTTTTCTTTAGAAATGTAGCGCATTTCAGAAATTTAGCTCGCGTTTTTGCAGACATCTCTAAAGTTTACACTTTATATATTTGATAGTAAACTCACCTTCAGTGTTTCTGCGCTTTATTCTTAGATACTGTTGGGTTCATTTTTAATTGAGTTTTTTTTTTCCAGATCACCCTGTTTGATATATGGAAATTGGTTGATAAATTGTAACTATTGCATATGGTCCTCTTAATGAATAATTAAACAGGCAGAGATGGCAAAATTTTTTGTTTTAGTGATGAGTACTTTGATATCTATTGTCTATTATGTAAAGTATGGTTGGGAGTTAATATTCAGCATATTGTTTGGCACAAGAAAGTAGTAGAAAGCATGCACAAGTTCTTTCACTAAGGTAAAAGTCTTTTGTAATATCTGTACTTTAACCAACATGATTTATCTATGTTGATTTAAGATCCTATAGTGCACCTTACCCAGGTATACAGTTTGTTAGATATTTAACTCTCATTATAGTGAATCGTGGGGTTTTGTTGCGATATTGTTTTTGTTAATCTCAGGTTAAGAAGGTATTTTTGAAATATCTTGGTTTAACCGGGGACATAGAGCTACTAACGTTTACTATAAACATCACTTTGATTCTTTTTGTGCCCACAACAATAACCAGTGAAGATTTGCGACAAAATTACTTGTATGAAAGGAAGCATAAACCCCAAGAGAGAAAAAGTCAAGACTACCAAACAGAATGATTACCATAGAGCAATACCTTGCAAACTTAGTTGACTTGAATGATCTTATGTCACCCACTGCCTTAGAAGTTAACCCCTTCTCACCCAAGAAGTAGCTTTGTGGCTGAAGGCATCAAACTAGCTGATTCCTCAGTATGCAATATATGATTGTAATTTCTTCATGATAGTAAAAGATACTTGCTTAGAATCGGGTACAACTGTATGTGATCTGAAATTGTAATATGGTAAGTAAAAGACAAATAACATGATTCATGTTTTAATGTCATAAAATTCTCTCTCTCTCTCTCTCTCATTAACTACTTACAGTGATGTTTTCATTACTGACAACTCTTACAAACATTATCCAGCCCTATTCATGGTTTTGTTTTTAATAAACACATCTAGCTGAGGAACCTCTTGATTGTTGCCTTCAGACATATGAGCTACTGCTTGGCATATTGCGGTTAATGTAGTTTGTGTATAACACTAATGATGATTCATATCATTGTTTGGTAAGAAAATTATTATCATGTTGAGTAGTTTTTACTTTTCATAGTAGGCCTGTAATGATGTCAGTGTGACAGGCTTAATATGCACATCATTGGAGTTCACAAGGTGTTCAGTCGCAGGAAAAAAGTATATGCTTCAGCAAGATCTTTAACTTCAGATTTGAAAAAAAAAAATTCTAGTACTGGATATCAATGACAATTTTATTTTGATATGATTTCATATTGTAAAGATTTCGCTTTTTATTACACTTCATTATTAACAGCTAAAACAATTTGAAGTAAACTCTGCCCTTAGTTTGAATAAAGTGATACAATAAAAACTTCATATTGATAGTTGAAAAACTTTAGCCAATTTAGATATTTTCATAGAACACATGCTTTTCCTTAAAAAAGTATCATTGACATAAATGATTTGTCATTAGGGAGAAAATAATTGAGAAAATAAGGGAGAAGAACTGATTAAAACAAAAAACAGATTGAAAGAGTAATGGTGAGTACAATGAAGGTTAAGTTTATAGATCTGTAGTGGACAGGTATAGTGGGGAAAGCCAGTGCTTGGGCTGCAGTGTAAGGCAGGAGGTGGCAACTGCGATGAGTGAGGCTTTTGCATCACTAATGCCTCTTGAATTTATAATGATGAAAATATCTAATTGGATTTATTTCAGTAGTAGTAATATCTTCCTCACTGACAATATTAAAGATCTCTGATACAAAATTATATTTTAAATTAGATTTTAGACATTGGCTTAGATGCCATATGTATTTATAAACAAATAATTCTTTTGTACATAGTGCAAACAAAGTCTAAATATAGGATTCATATGAATGAAGATTTTCAATATGGAGATTGTTTCTAGTAATTGTGTTTGTACTATGATAACTTTCTAACATTTTCAAATTTATATTAAAGTAATTGTATACCATCGTTTTTCAAAAAGAAATCCTTACCAAATCTCCTTATACCTTTTTTATCTGTTCATATAGAATTCTCATTAGTTATATTTAAGCTAATTCTTTGATGATGGTACTCCAGTCGCGAGGCTAGGGAATATCAGAGCCAGCGAGGGCCCCGTGATTCTGGAAGAGAGAACCAACACCGACCAGTCAGCAATTATTATGAGTATGAAAGTGTCCAAGCTATGATTTCCCATGCCCAGGAAAACAGTAGCACCTCCCTCCCAAGAAGACACAACCCTCCTCTACCTGGACCTCCTTCAAATTCTTCATCTGTTTGTAAAAGTAAGTGTCACAATATATATGCCAAAAACAGATTTTTGAAACCATTCAGTATGCCTATGTGAGGTTTCCTTTAATGTTGTAGAAAAATAAACTACTTTGTGTTTATAACTCTTGGGAAATGCTGAATTCCATGAATTTTAAGACACCTTAAGTAATCCAGTTTGTTTTAGGTGTTCCCCATACTTTTCCTGCCTTAGCAAGGTAGCACCAGGAACCTGTATCTAAATCACAGAGGGAGAGATTCCTGCTTCTTTTTATCCTTCCTCTTAAAAGGGAGGTTACTAAAGGGGAGGATTTCCTGCAAGTTTTAAGTATTTTCTTATTGCAGTATTATGAGTACTTTCTTTATAGACAGAAGGTTGTCCCATTTATCTGCTTATACTGTGCTTAGCTGTGTTACATCACACTGTTAGAATGCTGGCTCACTCAAAACAATATGTGTGCACCACCACAGAAGTCTGCCATCATCCTCTTAACCACTGACAGACGTACGTCCAATGTACACTCTCCCATCATCATGAATTATCAACCTTGCTGAGTCGGTAAAACTCCATCCATACTGGGCATGACAAACATGGCAAATAGTATATACCCTTCATACCACAGACATCACCACAAAGGCAATAATCTGACTAAATTCCCTCAGAACATTTGCTGGTGACATATTTAAACAGTAGGTACAGTAGGGTTGAGGGTCAAGTCAATTGGGAGGTAAGTTTGAATGGAGCAAAACTGGAGGAAGTAAAGTGTTTTAGATATCTGGGAGTGGATCTGGCAGCGGATGGAACCATGGAAGCGGAAGTGGATCATAGGGTGGGGGAGGGGGCGAAAATCCTGAGAGCCTTGAATAATGTGTGGAAGTCAAGAACATTATCTCGGAAAGCAAAAATGGGTATGTTTGAAGGAATAGTGGTTCCAACAATGTTGTATGGTTGTGAGGCGTGGGCTATGGATAGAGTTGTGCGCAGGAGGATGGATGTGCTGGAAATGAGATGTTTGAGGACAATGTGTGGTGTGAGGTGGTTTGATCGAGTAAGTAACGTAAGGGTAAGAGAGATGTGTGGAAATAAAAAGAGTGTGGTTGAGAGAGCAGAAGAGGGTGTTTTGAAATGGTTTGGGCACATGGAGAGAATGAGTGAGGAAAGATTGACCAAGAGGATATATGTGTCGGAGGTGGAGGGAACGAGGAGAATTGGGAGACCAAATTGGAGGTGGAAAGATGGAGTGAAAAAGATTTTGTGTGATCGGGGCCTGAACATGCAGGAGGGTGAAAGGAGGGCAAGGAATAGAGTGAATTGGATCGATGTGGTATACTGGGGTTGACGTGCTGTCAGTGGATTGAATCAGGGCATGTGAAGCATCTGGGGTAAACCATGGAAAGCTGTGTAGGTATGTATATTTGCATGTGTGGACGTATGTATATATATGTGTATGGGGGTGGGTTGGGCCGTTTCTTTTGTCTGTTTCCTTGCGCTACCTCGCAAATGCGGGAGACAGCGACCAAGCAAAAAAAAAAAAAATATTTAAACAGGAAAAATGAATGTAGCAAACCAAAAAAACAAAGCATTTAGAACAGTTACCAGCTACCTAGCAACTATAAACATTCCGCTCATACACTGTGAAAGAAAAATACTTCGAATACAATCTCACCTCTATGCTTGGCAGCTAGATAGTGGATGTTGTTGAAAATTGTAAACAAGTATGGAAAGAAACAATAGTTTCGTTAAATATAGCCAATACAATCTCACCTCACTATGCTTGGCAGCTAGATAGTGGATGTTGTTGAAAATTGTAAACAAGTATGGAAAGAAACAATAGTTTCATTAAATATAGCCAGCCATGCTTTCACATCAGTACTGGGAGGATGTGTATTTGAAATATGGACTTCAAAGAATGAGAGTTGAAAGTAAGCTTGATAGAATGTAATGAAATTTTTTTGTGTTACCTAACTAACATTAATGGCAACATTGTATGGCACCATATTCATTGCATTAGTAAAAAAAAAAAATAAAAAGAGTCAGATGAACAATCTCCATATTTCAATAAGATTTCATGTCATTTATTTTGTAGATATAAAAATCATATTTAAAAAAAAAATCCTTAATGTGTCTCCCTCCCTCTCTCCTCTGTCACTTGCCTCATTAGCAAGGAACATACAAAGAAAGGCCATATCCATTTACATCCATTCTCTAGCTGTCGTGTAATGCCCTAAAACCACACGTCCCTATCCATGACCAGACCCCATAGACCTTTCTATTTCTTACTCCAGATGCTTCATATGCCCTGGTTCACTCTTAATATAATGACATATTTTTATGGTGTGCTACTACAAATGATATTATGTCATTACCCCTGTGGAAAATTCTTGTTAGCATAATAACTTGCAAAAAGTATATTGTAAAAACTTTGTACATACCCCATAGACACCGTCCTTGGAGGTGATGAACTGATTAGATTTTGGGGGCACATAGTTGGATCAGTTTGCCTATTGATTCGAATTTTTTTTTTTTCCAAGTGTATTAGTATATTGGGAATACAGATGGTATAACATACCTTTTTGTGATTGGACATTAGACAAGACTGGTGCATTTTGTTTAATCCTGTTTGAATTCAAACTTTTTTAAATCAAACTACTGAAATATGTTTAGTCAGGTTCTTTAAAGTATGACTTAAAATTTTCATTTTTTCCTAGACAGTGGAAGCAGCAGTAGCATGCCGAGCAACTCACTGTTTCCTGGCAACTCTCAACCACACCACATGACCATGTACAAACAAGGCTCTGGGTCATCTGTACATAGTAATCAATCTGCCCGTGGCAGCCATACTGGAGGTAACTTGGCACAAACAGGTTCACTTCTTGGCCATCGAGAACATGCTGACATTCCACGAGAACACCTACATGACATTCCTCACTTGGAAGGGATCTATGCATCAGGTTATCGCCCGGCAAGCCATTACACTGGGTCACACCACAAGCCTCCTCCACCACCACCACACCATCTCACCACGAAACTCACAGTACCAGGTTCCAAAGTATGAAAAATGCTTATCTCTGGAATGTACAAAGGTGCTGTAAAAAGTGTATAGATAGATTTAATCTAGTATGGAAGAAACCGATTAATTTATTTCAAATCAAAAATATAGTTTTGTGCATATGTGAGATAAAACGTGTAATATAAGTGTAATGGAAAGCTGAGATTGTAAAGTGCTGTGAAATTTGTGGTTTACAAATTATTCTGAAGTCATTGGTTAAAGAATAATTTACCCAGTCACGGATGTACTGATGAAATATTCCTCAGCATCCATAGCCATGTACTCAGTGTATGGTGCAACATTCCAGAGAGTATACTGTTCATTGTTTTTAACTTTAGGGTTAGAGGATATTTGATTTGTCTTTCTTGCCTTATACATATAACTGACTTGTACATAGAGCGAGGGACCAAATGTTTTTATATTGTTACAGTACCTGGATATGTGCAACTATTTTCTTTTTATGTAACTTAGTTTTTATTTAAATGAAAACTGAACAGTAGTCAAAGCTGATTGAAAGATTCTTTGGAATCTTAAGATGAAACCGTAATGGTTTGAATACATCAGCTGCAAGCTCTAAATCAGTCAAGTAGTAATGATCTAGTTTTTTGAGCTTGTGCTAATTTTTATTTACATTTTTAGTTAAATGCTCCAGGATTTGGTGCCTTATGTGTGATATGGATGATTATAAGTGCCATCCATAAATTTGCCTTATCAGTTCATAATGAACTGCCTTATCCACACAAATTGTTGAAGAGGTGATTTTAGCCTGATACGTGTATATGACAAACATTTACAGACAGATATAAATATATATATAAATGTATGTATATGTATAGATTTATGGAGATCCTTTACACAAAAGGAGCATACATTAGAGTAACAAAATTTCGAAATTATGCATACATTTTACAATGACTTTTATTATGCTTCTTAAGCTTTTTTTTAAACAAGAATCTTATTTGACACAGACTCTTCTAGACACTGTCAATGCAATTAGTAGTTATACTGTGCCAAAGTGACTTTGGGTTACATTTCTTAAGAGTCTTGTTGACCTGTGAGCATTGGTTGTACAGGCCTCATCATTTGTGGTCACTTACAGTTCTGTCATGTATATACATTTTTGTAAAGATTTTGTAAAAAGTATTAGTACTTAGGTATGTAACTGGCAGTTTTTATATATATATATATATATATATATATATATATATATATATATATATATATATATATATATATATACATTGTAAATGGGAGCAGCATTTTGCTGCTGCTCTAATGTATTACTACAGCTCAAATGTGGCTCTTTTCTTTTAACTGGAACTACTCCAATACTCCAAAGGAAAATAAAGGACATTTTAGTAGATTCTTCATTATTCCTTGATCCCTCAAAGATAGTAGAGAGGAGAGTAGGAAGTGGGGAGAGTGAGTAGCACACACTTAAGATGGTTCTGCATAATGGATGTGTAATATCACCGTAGTTGTTTAATCTGTTTATTAATAGGTTAGAGAGGGAGGTCAGTGGAAGGGTATTAGGGCAAGGAAAAGGTCCTTAGAATGCTAGGGGTAGGCAGGACATGAAAGGTGAATAGGTTGCTGTTTTCAGAGAACATGGTTCTTCTAAGAGATTCCAGCGAGAAACTTAAGAACTTGGTGAGAGTTTGGGAGAATGTGAAAAGAGAAAGTTGAGTAAATGTAAACAAAAAATAAGTTAATGAGGTGAAGAAGAGTGATAAGACAGAATGGTTTAAGTTTGAAAGGGGAGGACCTGGATGAAGTGGATTGCTGTAGATTCCTGGGATTGTTTGTAGCTGCAGATTGAACCGTGGGGGATGAAGTAAATCATAGGGTGGGGGAAGGCCTAATGTCTTGGATGCATGAAGGAGTTTGTGTAAGGTGAAGTCTGTTAGGGCAAAGGTGGTTATGTTTGAATATATAGTTGTCTCAAAAGTGTTGAAGGGACATGAGGTTTTCACCTCCACCTTTCTTTCCACCGAACCACTTTCCACAAATCTTTCAATTCACACACCTCCCTGAGCTAAACACACCACATCTGCCACCCAATCAACACATTTACCATATCTTCAAAGTACTCAGTCCATATCCTCTTTACCTCATTTGTACCTTTTACCACTTCCCCATTTGCTCCATTTCTTTGTTCTTAGCTCTACCTCACTAAAGCAGGATAAGGGCATGAGTAGTCAAGAGAAGCTGCAGAAAGGTCTGTGGGGTCTGATTGTGTACCAGAGACTTTAGTTTTCAGTGCATTGTACATGATAGCCGGAAAATGGACATGAGTGAATGAGGCCATTTCTTCATGTGTTCCTAGTGCCGCCTCACTAATGCAGGAAATGGCAAATGTGTGATTACTATTTGTGTGTTAAGGGCAGAGAGTATTCGACTTGTGTTGCCCTCTTAACCTTGTATATATGCACCATGTCTTGTACTCCATGTTTGCCGACACTCACCCACACACAAGCTTATGCCAGGTACCCATTTTATCAACCAGTCCCTATGGGAGGATAAACAAATGGATGTACTGTGGACCAGCTGCCACAGCCTGTACTCAAACTTATGCGGGTTTGATTCCAGGCAGTCCATACATGCGTGACAGTCAGTAACGCTTACCGCTACACCAATGGATGTATATGTGTGGGTGTCTGTGTATGTGGTAAGAGCATGCCACAATAGAAGCCAGGTGAGACAAGAAGGTAAAATGATGTTTATAAAGAAAAATACAAGGGAATTAATTTGAGCTTCCAGGATATTTTGAGAGTAAATGTTTGAATATGAGAAGGATTAGGAAGAGCACAAGATGAAATAAGGAAGATTTCCTCCATATGTGCTGTACAAGGAAAGGAGGTACCACAATGGCCAATCTTCATGTAACTGGTCTGCACACACAAACTATGGGCACAGAGGCAATTGATTAGAGCTGTAGCTGAAGTAGTACCTTTAGAACAGGGAGAAATAAGCAACATGGTGGACTCATTCCAGGTGTACGAGTAGTACTTCATATAAACGCAGACTAAACCCTTATAGGAAAGAAATAGATGTTCAGAAGAAAGTATGACCTATATAACATCCCCCAGCCCTACCATTTTTGAGAAGCTAAAGGCTTGCATGTCATGTAAGGTACCAAATTCTAGCAAATTAAATACCTAAGATATGTTAAATTTTTCCTGAACGCTTTCCTTAGGGTTAAAGGGGATTTGGAGTCTTCAGTAAAGTCCTGAAAACCTGCATTGTTTCACTCGCATAGGCCATGGTTAGCGGCATATTGAATTCCAACCATGTCAGGTTCTTTCTTCGTGCTGTCAACTCTCATAAACCAACAATCTGTTGTAATGTTTGCTTCCACATACTGACCTAGTGTCTCTCTTTTTCACACTAGTTTGTAAATTCAGACTTCTCATTTTCTTATTAATTATTGTGTTGTCCAGTGAAATTGAAGGAATAGTTGGATTACCAAGACAAAAGTTGAAAAATCCTTGGCAAGTTACTTTTGCCATTATAGCAATTTGCATTCTCATCTCTCCCTAAGTGGGCAGGATCCAACAGACTGAAACTGCTGTGATAGGAAACATCAGCAAAAATCAGTGTTGGAGCTCCCTCACACTGGACATAGTAAGAATGTAAGCAAAGCAACTGTGAGAATTAGAATGTATAAATATCTAAGCACACTAGAAATCGGTTTATGTCGACTACAGTACTGTAGGAACGAATGCAAATCAAAGCATTATAGGAATAGGTATGCATCACTTAAAATGCAAGGAGCTGAATAAATAAAAACTTGGAATTGGAGTGTATACATTGGTGACTATTTTTCTCATCATATTGACCTGCATGCCACAGAGCTTTGTGGTGAATACAGAAGGACTGATTCCATCTTGCATAGCACAAACCAGCCCATCACTGCATAGTTGATGCTGCCTTCTGGTCTGAAACCATTTGCCTACATTTTCAATTTGTTAAGGTACCTCCTTTGTACAGTTCATATTCCTTTTCACAACAGAATCCATGCAGTTCCCCGAAATGAAACCTGGCCTGTAGAAAAACAAACAGCCCTGTTGCTAAGATTTGACATTACTTTCCACTCTACAATGGACTGGGTTCATCCTTTATGCAATCTAGATGATCTACATGTCTACACTTTGGGAAAGATGTCAAAGACACAGTAACATTCCCGAGGCCTTATATGTGCTGGGTCCAACTTACACCGTCACTATTAAACCCTAGCAACACCTCTTCCCTCATGTAACAGCACCATGGGACTCCCAGCAACACCTCAGGACCCTGGTAACATTTTCTCCCTTCTGCAGCAGCATTGTAGAACCCTGGCACCTCTTCCCACCCGCAGTAGCAACAAGGGGCCTCAGCAACATCTTATCCTATCTGCTTCCAGTATTAGGAGACCCTAGCATCAGCACTACGGGACTCAGTCAGTGCTCTGTCCCACCTTACCAGAGCCACGGGACCCCAGAACACTATCTCTTCTGCAACAGGAAATCCTAGAGATACCTCCTATCCTTCAACAGCAACATGGGTCCTCGGTAACACCGTATCACATCTATAGCTCTAGGATGGAAAAGTGTTTCACATATCTTACTGCTACTGCAGCAACTCTCCTGGTAGATGCATACTTTGACCATGTCATTCCTATTTCTTAAAGGGTGGAGAGACACCTCGAGAACCTTCGTGGCGTAGTGGTTAGCGTTGCTGACCATGAGACAGCACAGCCTGCGTCGGTATTAAACGGTCGCTGCAATCGGCCCACACCCAACTCGGGTGTTCATCTTCCTATTGGAGCTGGTCGATGAATGGATACCTGGCTTAGGCTGGTGGGTGAGTATGTATACACAGTTGAAGTAAAGACATGGTACATGTATATAAGGCTAAACGAGTGTAAAGCGCTCTCCCTTCATGTCAAAATAGTAATTGCGCGATAAATATTACAGATGCAGCACCTGCCCACCTCACAGATGTACCAGCATATATATATATATATATATATATATATATATATATATATATATATATATATATATATATATATATATATATATATATATAATGCGCATGATTATACGTGTCTACACACCTGGTTATCTGTTGAACGTTATGAGGGTTGAGTAAGTGTACCTGCCCGTATATGTATGCATTTCCGCCTGCCAGTCAATTGCGCAAATGTCCAGTTTACATCTGTGGACATTATAATCAATATCTTTTATGAAGAATAAACCAATTTATTGAGTCAAATATTTGCCCTAATAGCACACCACATGAAGGTGGTCGACCGAAGCCCAACCACCCTTATCTTGAGTTGGGTAAAGAAAAAATCTTAGATTGTATTTTTATGATATTGTCGCCCATAAAATACACTATTTTTCACTTTAAATATGTTATACAGACTTAACTCTACCCATACATATGTATCATTGAATTATATTTACTCCGTATACGGAAACGTAAATATATCCGGCAGATGATCATTGGTGGTTGTGGTTGTGACGTCACGGTATTGCCGTCGCTGTGAGCCAATGAGAAGCTGCAACGCAGCTGCTGCTGCACAGCTGCCACTATGGTCATCGTGGTGGTGGAAGGAGGAGGAGGGAGTTGGGGTGACCTGATAAATGAGTTTGGATGTAGAGCTTTAGTGCATTTTAGACATGTATCGTGCAATATATATCTCTGCTTTATCATGTTCATTAACCTGTATGTATGGTTACTACATATGTGTTATGTGGGGGGGGGAGAGAGACTGGTGTTGTCCATTAACCGTATATTTTGATAATTTCTTTATTCCTATGTGTTAACTGTGAATGTGTAGATAACGAAGTATTAACACTTGAGTTTTTGTGGCAAGAGACGTTAGATATTTCATACTAATCACAGGTTGAATATTTATGGCTGAAGTATGCACGAAGCAAATGTTTACTGTTCTCTATATATTTGCATAAGTGTAGCATATATATATATATATATATATATATATATATATATATATATATATATATATATATATATACCCACGTTTAGAGGAATGGCATGTATATGTGGGCGTGGTAGTAGCCATACATGAGGATCTTTGTCATGAATAATGAATGATGTATGTATGTACATAATGATGTATATATATATGTATATATAATATATTCCTTAATGGCGTTATGTCCACGTGGCATGTTGTGCCGGGACACACCGTTAGGGCTTCCCAGCCTCCTGACCCCAGCAGACACAGAGCACAATGTGCAAATCCCTCACCTCGCCTCCCACATGGTGGGCGGGCATGACATCTTTGTCAAATATCCTCAGAAATACGTATAAATATATATATTAACCCTTCTCTAAATGTTGTGGTTGTAGGTTGTGAATTATGCGTTGATAATTCATTACGTATTATTAGTCTTGCATTCTATTTCCGGACAGAATTGATATAAATGTCATTTGAAAAGTTGGCGGGACTTGTCCAGTAAGGCGAAGTTATGAGTCTGTAATTTTTCTAAAGTCTTATGAGATTTGTGCTTTTCTTGTTTAAGATCTTATAATCAAGTGATTATAATCATGATCAATACGTCATTCGGATTATATTGATCGAGAGGGAGATTTAGCAACAATTGTCTGGTTCTGAAACAAACCCGCCATAATTTTATAACGGACGTATCCTAGATTTATAAGCAAAATACAACCTAACTATATATTATTCAAACTTTTCCCAAAAAAGGTATTTTATATCATTTTAGTCGCTAACTTGATTAAAAAGATTCCTTTATTTGATAAGTTCCCCCTAAACAACACCGCCATATCCTAGCTTTGTAACCTATTGGAATATGTCTGTGTAATGTTTATCACAACATTACTCATAATGTCTGGGTCACAAATGGGCTAAATTCTCTCACATAAACTAAGTTTTATATATGCAAATTTTATATATGTCCTGGCATAAAGCTTTTGTCATTAACCTTCCCTTTACTTCCTCTCCCCACCCGGGTGGAGACGCCGTGCAAGGAAGATGGGGGTGCCGCTAATTAACATCTAATTATAGAATAATTACGGGTGTACAATTAGACAATCGAGCCATTGATCAATCAGGTCGGGTTCCCTTCCTTATCAGCTGATAAACCGTTATCAGATTAGAAGGATTCGCATTGTTTCCGGAGGTGATTGAGATTTGGAGATAAGGTACGGCGTAGCCCGGTAGACGACCATGATTGGATATTGAACATTTTTAATTTTTCTTGTTTGTCTGACGGCTATAGCAATTTGCAGTTACTTTAAGTATAGAAATTCTACCAATTTAATTTATATTGAATCATATATATACTGTATCGGAGCCTGAACATGCTGAAACAAGACATAAAAAACAGTCAAGATAAAAGTATTGAGTAGTGTGAAAGGCTGATTTGTAGAAAACGGGTTGTGGTTTAGGTATATAATACATGACAGCAAGAGAATGGATATATGCTAATGAAGCCATTGTCCATTTGTTATGCATAAACTATTTTGCAATAGCATGCATAAGGCGTATACACCTGATCCATCCTGTTTATATATATACACACACACAGGAATTAACTTTAGGTATTGAATTAATAATGCATTATTTTTTGTCAACTTTTATTCATAAAATTACCGAACGAAATATATATATATATATATATATATATATATATAGAGAGAGAGAGAGAGAGAGAGAGAGAGAGAGAGAGAGAGAGAGAGAGAGAGAGAGACATATCTACATATTCAACTGCTTGTACTATAATTGTATTTGATATCATGAAGTAAATCTTACCATATCCCGTTAAATTCTTATTTTAGAAAGATTATATTCCACTGATGTCTTCATAAATAATGTGTTGGATAGCCAAAGCAAAAATAGCCTCGATAATGAGTTTTAAAAATGGCGCTCAGCTGTGCCAAACTAAGTGTAAGGCGCTGATTGGCTGTAGTAGGCCGCCCTTGGCCAATGGCTGCTGGCCACCACAGAGACAGATCCGGACGTCGAAGGAAGATTCTATGTAACTTTGAATATTTTTCGGCTGAATACCACCTCATTTCCACACATGTTATATAAAAGAGATTTCGGCAACATCCGTTGAATCAACTGATGTAAATGGAGTCAATGAAATACCTTTATATTCCGTAGATTAATGGAGAAATAAAAATAGATGTGGCATCTCGTGAGGCAAGACTTCACTTGCCAGGCCGGCATTTAAACAGTATACGGTATTGAGTAACTGGTGAAGGACGCAGGGGAGAAACATGGCTGCAAGATTACTAATATTGCTCGCCTTTGTGGCGGCTGCGTTGGCTGAGGATGTCATCCAAGTCGGGGATTCCGACTTCGACAGTCGGATTGGCAGTTACGACACAGTGTTAGTGATGTTCTTCGCCCCATGGTGAGTTAGGGACACAGGTTGTTGACTTCCTCCAAAAAAAAAGAAAAAAACGCCTTTTTCTACCGTTTTTTCTTCCTATATTTATTTTTTCAAATTCTCGTAGCATCCTCTAGGGTTGTGTGGATGCTAAGGGTCGGTGGGTTGTGTACACAAGGGGAATGAAGGTTGTTTTGGGGGGGGGTTGTAAGTGGCTGTGTTTATTGGCGTGGAGCCGGCTGTGTTAAAGCATGTGTGAAGGGACGTTGGGATGCTGTGTTGGCTGAGCTGAGACTGCTGTGTTGCTGGAGATGCAAGCAAGCATTGCAATGCTGTGTTGGTTGAGTAGGTTGTTTTTTGGAGGTTAGGTAGGCTGTGTTGTGGAAGGTGTTGTGTTAATGGCGTGTTGGATGACTGGTATGTGTGCTGCACAGGATGTGCTGTGTTGAGAAGGCTGTGCTGTGTTGTACAGCCTGTGCTGTATTGGCTGAGAAGGCTGTGCTGTGTTGTACAGGATGTGCTGTTATTGGTTGTATAGGCTGTGCAGTGTTGTACAGGTTGTGCTGTATTGGTTGAGAAGGCTGTGCTGTGTTAGTACAGGCTGTGCTGTGTTGGTTGTATAGGATGTACGGTGTTGTACAGGGTTTGCTATGTTGTATAGGGTGTCCAGTGTGGGTTGAGTAGGTTGTGCTATGTTGGCTGAGCAGGGTCAGCTGTGTTGGGTTTGTGTTTGGGATCTCACAATATTGTGCATTAAATCATGGTTTGTTTATGTATTCTCTAACCTCATTAGCAACGAATAAACAAATATAATTAACCCCATTTAAAAAGCTAATGCTAAATAGGGAGGTTTACCTAGGCAAGTAATTTAAGGGGTGAAGACACGTCTGTCTTCATTGATTTTGAAGTGGAATTTGCCAGTGGATTCCTCCCACTGTACAATTGATAGGCAGTGGGGGGTTGTATTTGTAGTTCCTCCTACTACAAGGTTCCGTTGAAGTGGGCAGGGTTTTGAATTATAAAGGATTTTGAGTGTTCAGCTGCTTCAAGCTGACAGATTAACTGTTCAGGGATCATAGTTGACAAAGGAATTTTGGTATTGATAAATGCAGAGTTTTACGTATTGGTAGCAAACATGTAAAGGAAAAAATTGCAGGATGTCTTAGTTAACTGCTAAAGTAAATGAGGAAAGCCTTTGGTATGATAATCTCAGGTGACCTGACAAGGAAGCAAGTAGTAAGGAGAACGAACAAAGTTCTTGGAGGAATTATTGAAAGGGCCTTTGAATTTGTCGAGGGAAATCATACTCGCACATTTCAATTCGTTTTTTTTTTTTTTTTTGTATAGAATATTGTATTGTTTTGGTCATCCTACTGAGAGACATGACAGATGGAGTGCAGTATTGAGTAACCAAAATGTTTCCCAGCCTGAAAAACAATTCCGAGAGCAGCATCTGTCTAGCTTAAAGAAGGCCGAGTTATTTAATGCAAATATACAAAATTATTAAAGGCTTAGATAATCTGTAAGTTGCTTGAGACTTACCTTCCTCAGGATAACAACAAACTTCATGTGGCACTGGAAAGGTAGTTCTGTTGTTCATTTCAGATTTTTAAGGAGGGAAACTATTGTCATGGTCTTCATATAAAGTCCACAGGTTCAAAACTCTGTATCATTGCATCTTCCACTCTTCTTGCTTGAAGTACTGCAAGATGTGACCGTTCATAATTGTATAACTATTGATTGGGAAATGATTGTTCATTCATAATTATATAACTTTCCCCATATTCTTGTTTGTCTCTTGTCGTTGAATATAAAAGCCCACATTGAGGATGGATTTCTTTGAAAAATGAAAAGTGTCGAGATATGAATGTATTTTTGAGGATATGGAGTGGCATGAAGATGTAGTTCCAAAGTTTTGAGGTGGAGGGACATTTTAGATTTTTAGTTTCTTTACACGATAACCAAATAGCATGAAATGGAGGTGGCATAATCTACAAGGTACCCAGTTGTAATTATAGAAGTGTCGGCTTGTAAATAGAGGGTTATTCGATTCATAAAGACTGGTTACCTCATTTATTCTAGTGTTTTACAATCCTGTGATGCTGAGCAGCATCCACCGGTTACAAGAATAAGGTGTATCCTGCAAAACAAGAATGGGAATTTTGATACTAGCCAGCTCGAAACCTGTTTATAGTACAATATATTTAGCCTTACATTTTGTTTGTATTGCAATTCGTAACCCTCCATATTGTTGGGTTAGTATGATTTGGTTAGTATAATTCTTCAGATCATCCTCTACAGATATGATATTCACTAAACACTTCATTAGCATTAAGTAGTCACTTAGTACCCAAAGGTACATTCAGTGCAAGGGTAACATGAACATTTACTACTGGTCACGTACACAAGACCGCCACAAATGAAGATTTTTCAGTGTTGCAACTGGCTGTCAGTTGTCCACCTCTGCAGCTTAGTGCAGTATAGTGTTGCCCATCATTACTTAATGATTGTTATTAAATAGATTTTAGTGGGGAATGCTATAAGGATGTGGAAAATGGAGGATAAATGTTTGGGAACAGGTGGTAAATTTTGAATGGAAACATTTTCAGCAAGTAGCTGTGGTGAATTACGAGTTTAGTTGTGAAAACTAGATAGGACTATGCATACGTTTTATAGAAATAAAGTTGAGCTTGAGTTGAGGCATTGTATTTTGATATAAGGCAACTGGCAAGGGCTGTCAAGGAAATTTGGGGTTAACATTAACTTAAGTGAAATGAGGGCCCTTAAAACTTTATGTAACCATCCCGGGTAGTTAAAACAGAGCTATATTTTTATTGAAAAGTTGTTACAGCGGACATTTTCAGGCATAACCAACTGGGGCACCGAGATTATTTTTCACGAATTAGAAGTATGTTACTTATTTATGAATTTGCATATAAGGAATTCTATATATATTTGATATTCCAAAAGAAGAAACGGAAGGGGTCCAAGCGAGATTATTCCCTTTAAGGCTTAGTCCTCAGTTCTTAGCGCTACCTTGCTAATGTGGGAAAGGTGAATACATATGAAAATGTTATAATTTATGACCATTTCCTGCATTAGAGGTAGCATCAGGAAACAGACTCATCCATTCATATATATATATATATATATATATATATATATATATATATATATATATATATATAAAATATACGCAGTATTCCACACATTTATCCCTGGGGATAGGGGATGAAGAATACTTCCCACGTATTCCCTGCGTGTCGTAGAAGGCGACTAAAAGGGGAGGGAGCTGGAGGCTGGAAATCCTCCCCTCTCCTTTTTTTTTTTTCTTTTTTTTAATTTTCCAAAAGAAGGAACAGAGGGGGGCCAGGTGAGGATATTCCACAAAGGCCCAGTCCTCTGTTCTTAACGCTACCTCGCTAATGCGGGAAAGGGCGGATAGTTTGAAAGAAAGAAAAGAAAGTATTCCACATCATTGCAATTCACTCTAATCCATGCCAGCCTTTCACCCTCCTGCATGTTGAGGCCTTGAATGCTTAAAATCCCTTTCCATCCTTCCACCACAATTTGGTCTCCTGATACCTGTTCCCTCCACCTCAGAGACATGTACCCTCTTTGTCAATCTTTCCTCACTTATTCCTTCCATATGTCGAAACCATTTCAACACACCTTTTCTCAGTTGAGACCACACAATCATTATTACCACACTTCTTACCCTTTCATTACTTGGTCAAACCACATATTGTCTTCAAACATTTAATTTCCAACACTTCATTACAACCCCATCTATAGCCCAAGCCTTGCAACCATAGAATATTGTTGGAATTACTAATCCTGCAAACATACCCATTTTTGCTCCAAGATAAGTTTTCTCTCCTTCTGTACGTTCATTATCCCAGAAACTTTGCCACCTTGCCACCCTATGACTCTCTTCCACCTCCATGGTTCCATTCGCTGCCAAATCCACTCCCAGATATCGAAAACCCTTCCTCCAATTTTTCTTCATTCAAACTTGCTTCCCAACTAAATTGTTCTTTGGTTCTGCTGAACCTAATAACCTTGCTCTTATTCACATTTACTCTCTCAACTCTCTCCTTTCACGCTTTTCCAAAGTATCGTCGACTTATGCAGTTTCTCCCTTGGATTGGCCACCAGTGCTGTATCATCAAACAACAATTGACACTTCCCAGGCTCTCTCATTCCCAACAGACTGCATACTTCCCCCTTTCTCCAAAACTCTTGCATTTACCTCCCTAACCACATCCGTAAACAAATTAAACTACCATGGTGAGATCACACGCCCCTGCCGCAGACCAATCTTCAGTGGGAACCAGCGATTCTCCTCCCTTCCTAATCTTACACCTGCATTACACCTTTGTTAAAAAACTTCTCTGGTTCTAGTATCTTACCTTACACAAAGCATATCTCTATATATAGATATATATAAAAGTGCATTTATGATAAAAAAATTTCCCCAGGTGTGGACATTGTAAGCGGTTGAAACCAGAATTTGAGAAGGCTGCTTCTATCTGAAGACGAACGATCCTCCTGTGATATTAGCAAAGGTAAGAAGCTGTTCTGCACAGTATTATGAAACTTCGGGTTCATTTGAATAAGATTGTTTGCTTGTCAGACCACAGTATTGACCATTTTTTGTTGGCCTGTCAGACCACCGTAATAAATTGGCCATTTTTTTGGTGGCCTGCCAGACCACAGTAATATATTGGCCATTTTTATTTTGGCATGTCAGACCACAGTAATGACCATTTTTATTTTGGTGGCCTGTCAGACCACAGTAATATATTGGCCATTTTTATTTTGTTGGCCTGTCAGACCAAAGTAGTGTATTGGCCATTTTTATTTTGGAGGCCTCTGCATATGAGTAATGATAGCTTTGAGTCAAGGAATCAAAATATGAAATTTAATGCTTGGGAAATGGATACATGTGCAAAGTAAGGTTATATTATGGAATATAATGAGATGCAGTAAGATTGACAGGTTTGTGGTTTAGAAGAATGTTGGTCAAAAGGAATAGATGGCTGAAGAAAAGATGAGGGATATTAGCTGAATCGTGCAATAATGAAAATATTCATGGAGGGCAAGGTGTGTAGAAAAGTCCTTAGATATAAAAGTAATATGGGGAATGTGAATTACAGAAATGCAAATAGGGATCTTGACTGAAGAATGAATTGAGAAATATGAGCTGGAGAGGAGAGTTAAGGAAAGCAAGAGGTGTACCAGACAGGTCTGGAAAATTGCGTATGACAAAAGAGGAATGGTGACGAGAGCTGTTTTGAAAGGATTAAAGATGATGGGAAGAGGTGGGAAGAAGGCAGAAAATGTTTGAGGATAAGACATGTTGAAAGGACAATTGTGCCCCCAAAATTGGAAAAAAATTGTTATATACAAATTGGAGTTCGAATAAATCCCCGATAGATTTGGATGATGCAGCAGCATGAAAAAAGGTTCTATTTTTTGATAAAATAAAGTTAGTACTAATTGAGATGTATAAAATGGAGTGAAAATAATTAAGAATTTAAGGAATGCCTTCATGGCATAGTTGGCAAGGGGTATGGTAGGATTAGAATTTGTAAAAAGGAATACTGAACCCTGTTGTTTAAGTTAAAGATGTTCCTGAAGGATAAAGGTGTGCAGACCAGATTTTGTGCACTTAAGCAGATAGTGCAGATAGCTTCAGATGAATTGTAAACAGTATTTATGGATTTCAGAAAGGCATGCGATGGTTCAATGGAAGGACACTTGCTTTATGGTTGCATTAAGATATGATAATGTATCGCTGATATGGTGAACTAGTTATAAAGGTGTATTGACGATATTGTTTGACTTAAGTGGAAAAGAATGAAAGTTATGTCGCATGCAGATGCTCATAACTTAGTGTTAGAATTGGATTGGACTGTAAGTTGCATTGACATGTATGGGGGGGAATGTTGTGTGTTAAAAGGAGAGGGTTCTATTGAAGGGGTTTATCAGAGTGGAATATTTTTGGAGAAATACATTGCTATTTTAGATACATTTTAGATATCTGGGAGTGGATCTGGCAGCGGATGGAACCATGGAAGCGGAAGTGGATCATAGGGTGGGGGAGGGGGCGAAAATTCTGGGAGCCTTGAAGAATGTATGGAAGTCGAGAACATTATCTCGGAAAGCAAAAATGGGTATGTTTGAAGGAATAGTGGTTCCAACAATGTTGTATGGTTGCGAGGCGTGGGCTATGGATAGAGTTGTGCGCAGGAGTATGGATGTGCTGGAAATGAGATGTTTGAGGACAATGTGTGGTGTGAGGTGGTTTGATCGAGTGAGTAACGTAAGGGTAAGAGAGATGTGTGGAAATAAAAAGAGCGTGGTTGAGAGAGCAGAAGAGGGTGTTTTGAAATGGTTTGGGCACATGGAGAGAATGAGTGAGGAAAGATTGACCAAGAGGATATATGTGTCGGAGGTGGAGGGAACGGGGAGAAAAGGGAGACCAAATTGGAGGTGGAAAGATGGAGTGAAAAAGATTTTGTGTGATCGGGGCCTGAACATGCAGGAGGGTGAAAGGAGGGCAAGGAATAGAGTGAATTGGAGCGATGTGGTATACCGGGGTTGACGTGCTGTCAGTGGATTGAATCAAGGCATGTGAAGCGTCTGGGGTAAACCATGGAAAGCTGTGTAGGTATGTATATTTGCGTGTGTGGACGTATGTATATACATGTGTATGGGGGGGGGGTTGGGCCATTTCTTTCGTCTGTTTCCTTGCGCTACCTCGCAAACGCGGGAGACAGCGGCAAAAAAAAAAAAAAAAAAACATTGCTATGACTGTTTAGATCTCTCAGGTGGTTGTCAGATAATGGAATTGTCCTTAAATCCCAGTTGATTAGGAATTAGTGTTGAAGACCTTAGGAACCTGTTTTGATTCTGATATGGATGAGGGTTTTCAGGGTAAAAATTAGAAGATTAAGAGTAGACTGATAACTTACACTTTTAGTTAGAACAGAGATAGAATGCTGACTTGAGAAAGTTGGAGATTGGTTGACCATGTAGGTTGGTTTGAGGGGTATTATAGTATAGTTCGAGGTACCATTAGTGGATTGCAGGATATACAAAACGTGGATATACAAAACATTTAAGTAAATTGTTAGGGCCAGAAATATTTCAGATGATAAAGTATGACTTTTGAGTTGTGTGGAGTTATTTGACTAGAGTGAAAACTTTTCATTTTTATTGAAAAAATTATTTGTATATCTGGGAATCCTCTATTCTGTGCAATGGAATTTTGAGTTAAGATTTGTGTGCACTCATGTTTTATGTTAATGAAATTAATTTGAAGTATTTGGTTTCTTCCTCATTATTTTTTTTTTTTTGTGAGAACAAATCTGTAATGCTGCACAAGACAGAAGCACAGGGAATTTTAACTCTTATTGTAGAAACAGGTTGGATGTAGTCTCTAGGATTGAATGTATTTTTTGATAATGTGTTGAACTGCAATTCTAGATTTTGGAATGAAAAATTTGTCCTGTGCAAGGCAGGTAAGGAGTGCATGATTTGGTTAGCCAACTGTTTTGATAATTGGCTGGATAATTGTGAGAATTAGTTGTTGCCATAGTTGATAGTATTGATATGCCTTGTCTTTCTAGGTTGATTGCACGGAAGATGGGAAAGACTCCTGTGGGAAATATGGAGTGTCTGGGTACCCCACATTAAAAATTTTCAGGGGTGGAGAACTCTCCACAGACTACAATGGGCCTCGAGAAGCCAGTAAGTTTGAGAACTTTTCGTGCAAGTTTTAGAAAATGTTGGGCTGATGGTATTAATGTACGTATAAGTTTGAATAAAAGATGAAATTCTTTTCTTTTGATATACATTTTTATATAATCTTGATTAGAATATTTTTGTATGGTGCATTGTGGGTTCAGAGGCCAAAATGGAGTGCTTGACATTTTTTTTTCATTTCCTCAAAGTATAGAATTATTACCCCTGAGCAGAAAGTGATAAGCTTACAGATTGGAGAGATGTAGGTTTGTGTAGATGAGCATGTTCTTGGGTAACTGAGAATTTTTCTTTCAGAAATAGCACAAGGGAGGTTTAGCTGCATTTCAGAAAGTTGGATGAAATACCTTCCAAAATAGTACTTAAATCTAGATTTATTAACGTGGCATTTCTTCTGCAGATGGCATTGTTAAGTACATGAAATCACAAGTTGGCCCAGCATCAAAGGAACTGACATCCATTGAGGTCGCTGAGGCCTTCCTTGCCGCTCCTGAAGTTAGTGTTGTGTACTTTGGGGAAGATTCTAAACTTAAAGGTAAGAATATATTTGAACTTTAAATTTTGCAGTTGCAGGCTTTTATTCTAAATGGTAATTCAGAGTTTTGAAGGAAAAAACTTGTACTGCAATGAATTTGTGGTTCCACAGCTGATAGTTTATATATGATGACTGACTATATACAGTACAGTTTAATCAAATAAATTATTTTTTTCCACAAGTTCATTTCCCCTGTTGCATGTAATTGTATTATAGCATTGTCACATTTTCATTTTTAATTTCAGATGCATTCCTCAAGGCAGCAGATAAACTTCGTGAATCTGTTCGCTTTGCTCACTCCGTGAAAGCAGAGGTGAACGAGAAATATGGACACAATAATGTTGTTGTGCTTTTCAGACCAAAACATCTTGAGAACAAATTTGAACCATCATCTGTTGTCTATGAAGGACCTAATGACAGATCTTCAATTGAGGCCTTTGTAAAGGAAAATTTGTAAGTAGAAACTTAGGAACTTTGTTATGAATAGAAATTTTGATATTGGCATGTCGAGGAAGATTGTTGGTGGTCAAAGCTCTTTACTTTTGAGACAATCTTAAACATTTTATTCATTTTGGAAAAATCTAATAATAGTTGTAACAGATGGATTGTAAAGGATAAAGGTATAAATCGTGTTGATATTGTCTTGCAAGAGGCAAGGTTGATTGTATTGATCATTACATTTTACCCGAAAGAATGTTATATGTGCAGGTGCAAAATCATTATTTTAAATGTGAAATTTTTTTCTTTGCTGTACCCTTAGCAGTCATCTGTTACGATTTGTAGTACCATTATCATAGTCATTCCTCTTTATTGTAAGTGACCTGCCTCAGTGTTTTGGCTTGAGGTTAGTGCCAGCAGAGAGTGGTTTGTGAAGAACAGTCACTTGGTGTTGCAGAATTGTGAAGAATGGTTATATTACAATTGTATGTCAGCTTTTATACTTAAATGCATAATTATTGACATGATAGGATGAGAAAATGCATAATTATTAACAGGGTGAGGAGTACCATTAATACTGATTTTATCAATTGGTTTTATGTAACCATTGCACCATTAACTTGTGATGCTTTGTTGGATTTTTGTTGAAATATAAAGCGATGCTTTGATATCAAAAACTGTCCATCTTAGATGGGCAACTTTTGGTAGTCTACATAAGTTGCGTATGTTCCAAGAACATATTTTAGTTACAGGACGGGCTTATGCACGTTAAAAGATTGTAGCTCGATATTATTGTCTTTTACAAAGCATATGTCCCGGTAGAAATGCATCATTACCCTGTTAGGATGCATGACCAGCTTAAATTTGAATTTATGTATACGATATAGGTATTCCCTAATCATTAATAGATTTAATGGATTATTAACTGAATGCATTGAACCTATGCATGAGGGCCATGTATTATTTGTGGAAAAGTTATTTGACCCACAAACGGTACTGGATAAGAAGCAAGGACTCCTAGATAATAAAAGAATTTCATCCTTACAGCCATGGCTTGGTGGGTCATCGCACTCAGGATACTGTCCAGGACTTTCTTCCACCTCTTGTAGTTGGTTATTACAGCGTAGATTATGTGAAGAACACAAAAGGCACCAACTACTGGCGTAATCGCATTTTGAAGGTACAAGATTGATGTTGTAGTTTAGCAAATTACTGTTACATTTTTCAAGACATTTTTAACATGTGCATCTGTTTTTTCTGTATGCATAGATATGTTAAACCATCATTGTCATGAAATTTTTTGCATTCACAGGTAGCAAGGAACTTTGCAGAATTCAACTTTGCCATAGCCAATAAGGATGACTTCCAGCATGAGTTAAACGAGTTTGGCATAGATTTTGTTGCTGGAGACAAGCCTGTAATCTGCGCTAGAAATGTAAAGTCTGAAAAATTCGTTATGAAGGAGGATTTCTCGTGAGTATTTGTTTATCCAATAGTTTTATATTAGTTTTTGTTGACCTTACAGGTAAATATTAGCAGGATGTGGTGTGCAGATTTATTATTTTTAGATACTTGGACTAGACATTGCAGCAAATGGAACCATGGAAGCAGATTGTCAGGTTGGGTGAAGGCTCCAGGAGCTTTCAGGAATGTGTGGAAAAATGTCGTTATCTGGGAGGGTGAGGATTTGAGATTTTGAAGGTTTAGTAGTCCAAGTGATATTGCATGGATGCAGAGCATGGGCTGTATGTGATAATGTGTGGAGGGGGGTGGATGTGCAAAAAAATTGTAAGTTTAAAGACAATATATGGTGAAGAGGCTTGTCTTAAAAGGGTAAGATGTAGTAATTGAAAAGAATGATTGAGAGAGATGAAGAGGGTGCAATGAAATTGTTTAGGCATATGGAGAGAATGTGTGGAGAGGCTGACAAAGAGCGTACCTATGTCTGAAGAGGAAAGGAAAAGTGCTTGGGGCCTGAACACTCAGAAGGGCGAAAGGCATACCTGGGATTGTGAAATGGAATGATTTGGCTACAAGAGGTGATGTGCAGTCAGTGGACTGAACCAGGGCATATGAAGCAGCTGGGGGAAACCCTAGAAAGGTCTGTGGAGCCTGGTTGTGGATAGGGGACCATGGGTTTGGCAGGCTTGAAAAGAATTATTCTATTGGAAAACATTTCACATTTTAACTTTGCCTTGATTTTCACTGGTGATGCTATTTAACATCTTGGCTTTATACTTATAACCTTATTACTTCTGTTTGTTGATCTTGGAAAGTCATATAAAGTTATGAATAGTGCTTATCCGAACTGGAGAGTTTAGCAGGGATGCAAAGTGTAAATTGGAAATATGAATATGTAAGAGCATGAAACTGCACAAAAGTAATAGTTTAATTTTCACAGATATTACTGTCCTGTGTTGGAGTAGTATTAGGAATAAGCAAGCAATAGCTTAACTTGCACACAGCCTGTTATATCTTGAACTATAGACTACTACTTAGTCAAACCTCCACAAACTGCTGCATGGATTACCTAACTGTGCTGAAGTTCACCCCTTTGAGACCGTATTTCACACAATGTACAATATTGATCCGGTTCATTTCATACAGTGCACGCCTCATTATATTTCGGCCTTTGTATCCCCGAAGCTGCCTCCTTTCCATTATTTCGCGAATTTAGTTTCCCACCTCATACTCTCCCTACTTGTGGCACTGATCACGTAGATTGCCCTCACTCGTCCTTTCCATATACCTAAACCTTTTTATCACGTGTCTACTCTTAAGCAGACTATGCTTACTACTGCACTTCGTCATTCCTTAATATGCCACATGCTTCAATGTTCTCAGTTACTTCACTTTCCAGTTCTTCCATCCTCTTATTTACATTAAAGAACCTGGAATCCTCCATAGAACTTTATTGGATCTACAGACTTCAGACATGCTATGTTTTCCTGTGCAGATTTTGGTATCATCCACACGCTTCACCATTTCTTTTTTTATTAATGCCATTTTATTTGGTTTTTCTAATAATTGAATATTTTAAAAGGATGCAGTATTTTAGTTATAAAGACAGCCTTACCAGGTTTGTCCTGTATGGTGCTGTGATTGGGATTAATTCTCTTGACAGTATCTGCTTTCTTGTATGAAAGGATTAAGTATGATGCGTTTGTCAGCTAGGTTTGTGGATACATTGAGGGAGGTTTGTATTTCGGGGTAGCCTTATGTTAATTGATGGTTGTCATATTTGGGATTCCTATCTATTTTTTTTTTTTTTTTTTTTTTTTTTTTTTTTTTTTTTTTTTTATACTTTGTCGCTGTCTCCCGCGTTTGCGAGGTAGCGCAAGGAAACAGACGAAAGAAATGGCCCAACCCCCCCCCCCCATACACATGTACATACACACGTCCACACACGCAAATATACATACCTACACAGCTTTCCATGGTTTACCCCAGACGCTTCACATGCCTTGCTTCAATCCACTGACAGCACGTCAACCCCTATATACCACATGACTCCAATTCACTCTATTTCTTGCCCTCCTTTCACCCTCCTGCATGTTCAGGCCCCGATCACACAAAATCTTTTTCACTCCATCTTTCCACCTCCAATTTGGTCTCCCTCTTCTCCTCGTTCCCTCCACCTCCGACACATATATCCTCTTGGTCAATCTCTCCTCACTCATTCTCTCCATGTGCCCAAACCATTTCAAAACACCCTCTTCTGCTCTCTCAACCACGCTCTTTTTATTTCCACACATCTCTCTTACCCTTACGTTACTTACTCGATCAAACCACCTCACACCACACATTGTCCTCAAACATCTCATTTCCAGCACATCCATCCTCCTGCGCACATCTCTATCCATAGCCCACGCCTCGCAACCATACAGCATTGTTGGAACCACTATTCCCTCAAACATACCCATTTTTGCTTTCCGAGATAATGTTCTCGACTTCCACACATTTTTCAAGGCTCCCAAAATTTTCGCCCCCTCCCCCACCCTATGATCCACTTCCGCTTCCATGGTTCCATCCGCTGACAGATCCACTCCCAGATATCTAAAGCACTTCACTTCCTCCAGTTTTTCTCCATTCAAACTCACCTCCCAATTGACTTGACCCTCACCCCTACTGTACCTAATAACCTTGCTCTTATTCACATTTACTCTCAACTTTCTTCTTCCACACACTTTACCAAACTCAGTCACCAGCTTCTGCAGTTTCTCACATGAATCAGCCACCAGCGCTGTATCATCAGCGAACAACAATTGACTCACTTCCCAAGCTCTCTCATCCCCAACAGACTTCATACTTGCCCCTCTTTCCAGGACTCTTGCATTTACCTCCTTTACAACCCCATCCATAAACAAATTAAACAACCATGGAGACATCACACACCCCTGCCGCAAACCTACATTCACTGAGAACCAATCACTTTCCTCTCTTCCTACACGTACACATGCCTTACATCCTCGATAAAAACTTTTCACTGCTTCTAACAACTTGCCTCCCACACCATATATTCTTAATACCTTCCACAGAGCATCTCTATCAACTCTATCATATGCCTTCTCCAGATCCATAAATGCTACATACAAATCCATTTGCTTTTCTAAGTATTTCTCACATACATTCTTCAAAGCAAACACCTGATCCACACATCCTCTACCACTTCTGAAACCGCACTGCTCTTCCCCAATCTGATGCTCTGTACATGCCTTCACCCTCTCAATCAATACCCTCCCATATAATTTACCAGGAATACTCAACAAACTTATACCTCTGTAATTTGAGCACTCACTCTTATCCCCTTTGCCTTTGTACAATGGCACTATGCACGCATTCCGCCAATCCTCAGGCACCTCACCATGAGTCATACATACATTAAATAACCTTACCAACCAGTCAACAATACAGTCACCCCCTTTCTTAATAAATTCCACTGCAATACCATCCAAACCTGCTGCCTTGCCGGCTTTCATCTTCCGCAAAGCTTTTACTACCTCTTCTCTGTTTACCAAATCATTTTCCCTAACCCTCTCACTTTGCACACCACCTCGACCAAAACACCCTATATCTGCCACTCTGTCATCAGACACATTCAACAAACCTTCAAAATACTCATTCCATCTCCTTCTCACATCACCGCTACTTGTTATCACCTCCCCATTTACGCCCTTCACTGAAGTTCCCATTTGCTCCCTTGTCTTACGCACCCTATTTACCTCCTTCCAGAACATCTTTTTATTCTCCCTAAAATTTACTGATAGTCTCTCACCCCAACTCTCATTTGCCCTTTTTTTCACCTCTTGCACCTTTCTCTTGACCTCCTGTCTCTTTCTTTTATACTTCTCCCACTCAATTTCATTTTTTCCCTGCAAAAATCGTCCAAATGCCTCTCTCTTCTCTTTCACTAATACTCTTACTTCTTCATCCCACCACACACTACCCTTTCTAAACAGCCCACCTCCCACTCTTCTCATGCCACAAGCATCTTTTGCGCAATCCATCACTGATTCCCTAAATACATCCCATTCCTCCCCGACTCCCCTTACTTCCATTGTTCTCACCTTTTTCCATTCTGTACACAGTCTCTCCTGGTACTTCCCCACACAGGTCTCCTTCCCAAGCTCACTTACTCTCACCACCTTCTTCACCCCAACATTCACTCCTCTTTTCTGAAAACCCATACAAATCTTCACCTTAGCCTCCACAAGATAATGATCAGACATCCCTCCAGTTGCACCTCTCAGCACATTAACATCCAAAAGTCTCTCTTTCGCACGCCTGTCAATTAACACGTAATCCAATAACGCTCTCTGGCCATCTCTCCTACTTACATAAGTATACTTATGTATATCTCGCTTTTTAAACCAGGTATTCCCAATCATCAGTCCTTTTTCAGCACATAAATCTACAAGCTCTTCACCATTTCCATTTACAACACTGAACACCCCATGCATACCAATTATTCCCTCAACTGCCACATTACTCACCTTTGCATTCAAATCACCCATCACTATAACCCGGTCTCGTGCATCAAAACCGCTAACACACTCATTTAGCTGCTCCCAAAACACTTGCCTCTCATGATCTTTCTTCTCATGCCCAGGTGCATATGCACCAATAATCACCCACCTCTCTCCATCAACTTTCAATTTTACCCATATTAATCGAGAATTTACTTTCTTACATTCTATCACATACTCCCACAACTCCTGTTTCAGGAGTATTGCTACTCCTTCCCTTGCTCTTGTCCTCTCACTAACCCCTGACTTCACTCCCCAGACATTTCCAAACCACTCTTCCCCTTTACCCTTGAGCTTCGTTTCACTCAGAGCCAAAACATCCAGGTTCCTTTCCTCAAACATACTACCTATCTCTCCTTTTTTCACATCTTGGTTACATCCACACACATTTAGGCACCCCACTCTGAGCCTTCGAGGAGGATGATCACTCCCCGCGTGACTCCTTCTTCTGTTTCCCATTTTAGAAAGTTAATACAAGGAGGGGAGGATTTCCGGCCCCCCGCTCCCGTCCCCTCTAGTCGCTTTCTACGACACGCGAGGAACACGTGGGAAGCATTCTTTCACCCCCATCCCCAGGGATAATATACATATATATATACATATACACACACACACACACACACACACACACACATATGCACATACACACACACACACACACATACATATATATACATATGAAAAATGTAAGAACAATTTAGAAACAAACTTTTAGCTTGAAATGAATGAAAAAAAATGAACGTCACATAATGGTTCAACCTCTGGCTATGGAAAAGGAAATGTACAATTTATTCACACAAACGTCAATAGCATACTCATCTATTTGTATGTAGTAAACACTCCTAGATATGGTGCTGTACTTATTACCTCTTTATACTGTTGTAGATTGACTTTTATACATTAGAATATTTACAGCATTCTTAGAGAAAATGTTCACATCAAAAAGTGCTTTAGGCCGATATCCTCAAGCTTGAGGTTATGCCAGAATAAATTGACCTTTTGCAGGGCTTTATCATAGTCGGTTGATGAGAGTACAGTCTCGTTAAAGAATTCGTTTCAGTGGAGTCCATCCTCTCCCTTCTACAGAGTGTACTTTATCCTTGGAGCCCCTGGATAAGGGGTCCTTGGGTTATATGATAATGGATTAGCCAGAAATGTTTCCCACAGTTAGCTGTAAATTTGACTTTTACGGCTTTATGAAAATGAAAATCCATGTAATGGTGTATGGATTTGAGAAATTTTATATATTTTGCCTGTAGTGTAAAAATGATAAAGCATTGTAATGCTTTTGTGTATTTGTAATTGTAAAAATCTCGTAAGAGGAAATTAGCATCATAATACTGTTATTTACTAAGATATCTTGTTTAGAGTTGTTCATTGTAATGGTGTTGGTATGACTTGAGAATACCTTTTAACATTAAGAATAATGATTTTGTTTACAGGATGGATACTTTTGAAGCCTTCCTTACCAAGCTCAGAGCAGGTGAACTAGAGCCTTACCTCAAGTCAGAGCCAATTCCTGAACAGGATGGCCCAGTCACTGTTGCTGTTGCCAAGAATTTTGATGAAGTTGTAGCAAATTCTGAAAAGGATGTACTTGTAGAATTCTATGCACCCTGGTGTGGACACTGTAAGAAGTTGGCTCCCACATTTGATGAACTTGGTGAAAAGGTATGTTATTGCATTATTAAGATTTTAACATTTATCAGATAATGTAGTATGGTAAGTTTAAATGATTTAGAAACTATAGATGAGTATGCGAGTTCAGTTAGATTTGGGTAATCATGGGAAAGCTGAAGTTTTGTTGCAAGGAAATATCTAGGGAGATTTCCATGTTTTTTATTCATTCCTACCTTCTTCTGGATAAGCGAGATGGAAAATGAGCAAGACAGACATGGGTAGATTGTAGTATAATTAGTACTGGGAATAAGTTTGATAATGCATATAAATGGGATATGTTACTAGAAAATGTAGTTTTGTCGGGTGGTGAGATTGGGTAAAATGCATGGTAAATATTTTTTAGAAAATACTTGGTGTAAGAGCCAATTGTTGAAATAGGTGGGAGAATATTGATTAGTATTTTAGATGAAGGTGGTAGAGGAATAATTTGATTTGCTGTGAAATTATATTGTGCGAGTTGTGTAAACTTGGACTCGCACGATAAAGCAATGTTTATAAAGTTAAAAATTAAGAATTTTGTTTTGAGGAATTTTCAGGAAGGTATGTTTGAGTGAAGATAGGCTATATCTACCTGACATGCATCATGTAATAGTTTTAATAATCTTCCAAAGATTTATATAAATATTCAAATTACAGATGAAAGATGAAGATGTAGATATTGTAAAAATGGATGCTACTGCCAATGATGTACCTCCGTCTTTCAATGTAAGAGGGTTCCCTACCCTGTATTGGAAACCCAAAGGAGGTGAACCTGTTTCTTATAATGTAAGTATTTTTTGTGTATATTTTTTGTTTTAGTGGAATATTTTCATCTTGTTCGCTTTTTTCCCTCCAGAGGTTGCATCAGAAACAGACACCTGAGATTGAGGAAAAATCCAGCAAGCTCCTCTTGCTGTTTGATTAGCTAAAGTTTGCTCATTGATATTTATGGATGTTGTAGGTTGATGAAAGAAGTACTGAAAAATGATTAAACTTAAAGGAAAAAGCCTAGGACATGAAGGTATTAACCAAATGTAAATTTTGAAGGCATTTTAGATTGCAAAAATTGTATTCCTAGTTAGTTTTTTTTTTCAAAGTATGAGGCAAAGGTACATCCCTGAAAGGAAAAATTTTAACTTAGTCCTGGAATATTAACGTAAAGCTACAAGTAGTTTTTAGAAATTTGTGCATGGTGCACATGTTTGCTATAACTACCTACACTCCCAAATTTATGACGTGATATTGGACACTATGAAACAGGCTTTTTGTTATATGATTTTGTCCAACAGTAGGCTAGTGTAATTGTTGAGAATGTTTAAGGTAGGCTAGGCTAAGCTGCTATGTTCGTTAGGTTATATGTGCAGTGTTTAATGTACAAATTAGATATTTTTGACAATGATATTAAAATTATGATGGGTTTGAAATGTAACCCCATCATAAGTCAGGAAGCATCTGTATTTTATCTGAAGTTAATAGTACCTTGGATTTGATTTTCTTGCAGGGTGGTCGGGAGCTGGACGATTTCATCAAATACATTGCTAAGGAAGCTTCAAGTGAACTCAAGGGTTGGGACCGCAAAGGAAAGCCCAAGAAGACAGAACTGTGAGGCTCCTCAGTGCCTCTGTAAGATCGTGAATGTTGTGTATGTGATTGTATGAATTGAAGTTAATTTTGTGATTGCATAATTCTAAAAAAGTATGTAGCAGAATGTCATTGGCATTGTCTTAAGTTAAACTACCTTTGATTTAAATGCTTCTGTCTACATGATCGACCAGTATTTTGACACGTCTGGAGAGAGATTTCAAACAAATGAAGCTTTTGTGCCTGTTAGTCATGAGAGATTGGAGGATGTATGTGCAATATGTAATGTAGGTGTGTGATGAATGTAATATTGTTGAAACTCTCCCTTCTTGTAATATGGACGCAATGCACAGAACCCTAATGTATTGATTTCTTCCTACAATCATTCCTACTCTTGTCCTGAACTTGAGTGCACAAGTTTAAGATATAATGCATTCAGTTAACGTAATAAATTTTGTAATATAAAGATTGTATTCCATAACCTTTATAAGTAGAATTTTGCTGCTAAAAAGGTGTAATTTGTTTACATAGTTTATTTGGATGACTGCCCTAAAACCATGCAGTCTAGCTTTTGAATTTCTTTGTATTTAGATATTGGACCCATGGCACAAAGCTGTTGGACCCTTTGGTTTACCCTTGTCTACCCATCTGTGTATCTATCCCAGTCTTGCATACACAACCTTTTGACTAGATGATAATTTTGATTAAACGTCTGTCACTAATGCTACATACAAAGTCGAGTGCCAGATAATTTTTAGGTTGAAGGTTAAGGGCATGAGATCATTTATTAAATTACAACATGTGCAAGACTTCCACTACCCTAAATTTTCATCAGGGCACTTGCCAGGGCTCTCTCCACATGCCAACGTATCCCAGGCTTGCCACATTTGTTTATTCATTTATATTGTCACTGTCTCCCGCGTCAGCGAGGTAGGGCAAGGAAACAGACGAAAGAATGGCCCAACCCACCCACATACACATGTATATACATACACGTCCACACACAGCACATATACATACAAATACATCTCTACATATATATACATCCACAGATTTATTTATTTTTTGCTTTGTCGCTGTCTCCTGCATTAGTAAGGTAGCGCAAGGAAACAGACAAAAGAATGGCCCAACCCACCCACATACATGTGTATATACATACATGTCCACACATGCAAATATACATACCTATACATCTCAATGTATACATATATATATACACACAATGATATATACATATATACACATGTACATAATTCATACTGTCTGCCTTTATTCACTCCCATCGCCACCCTACCACACATGAAATGACAGTGCCCTCCCCCCGCATGTGCGCGAGGTAGTGCTAGGAAAAGACAACAAAGGCCACATTTGTTCACACTCGGTCTCTAGATGTCATGTATAATGCACCGAAACCACAGCCCCCTTTCCACATCCAGGCCCCACAAAACTTTCCATGGTTTACCCCAGACGCTTCACATACCCTGGTTCAATCAAGTGACAGCACGTTGACCTGGTATACCACATCGTTCCAATTCACTCTATTCCTTGCACGCCTTTCACCCTCCTGCATGTTCAGACCCCGATCACTCAAAATCTTTTTCACTACATCTTTCCAACTCCAATTTGGTCTCCCACTTCTCGTTCCCTCCACCTCTGACATATATCTAAAAATTTTGCCAACATATGCCAGGGGTGCCACATCCACTGTATCTAACTAAAGTACTTCAAAATAATCATGAATTTTTCCCCTTTTCTTTGTCAAATACCACTACTTTAACTTTTGCATTCATGGTCACTATCATATGCTCGCTTGAACATTTCCTACTATTCAAAAATATTATTTTCCTTTAAGTTCATCAGTACTACATTTCTCATTTGCCATCTCCAAATGTGCCTATCTCGTAACCTGCTAATTTTTCTTTGCATACCTCCAAAATACATACTGTACTTAAGTCCAAGTACAGCCCATACAAACCTCATTTTACTGGTAATCAAAGTATTACCACTTAATACCAATTATCATGTGCCCCCTTTCCTGAAATTTAAGCACTTCATTCTTAAATACCTTCCACCCTTCTAATTTTCATTTCCTCATCCTATGCAGATCTTCACTGAATTTCTCATGGTGTACCAGCACATTAGCATCTTTATCAAACTTGCTCGCATCATTTCATATTCTTGCTTGAAATCTTTACAAATTATCCCTCTCTCCCTCCTGTTGCTGCTCTAACACTGACATCCAACCACCTCTTTGGCATGCCTTTCAGTTAGCACATAATCATATATCAGTTATCAATATTCCAACCACCTCTTTGGCATGCCTTTCAGTTAGCACATAATCATATATCAGTTATCAATCTCCATCTACCTTTGTATGTACCTTCATTAGATTATTCCTAATTGCTAGTACTTTTTGAAAAGCTTTTCTATATTTTCATTTACATTTTTTGCTGTACCTTTGTTACTCCCTTGACTTCCACATAATGTATTCATGTACTGAGGTAACATAGCACTAAGATCAGACATTAACTGTGATCTGAAAAGAACCGTTTTTGCTCCTTTTGCTACCAGGTGCATAATTGCCCACTTTTTTTGTATTTTAACGTACATTATTTTTTCCATAATACTTATCACCCACACATGGACTGCTAGTATTGTTCACAGGCATACAGTTAATGGTACTCTTTGCAACTCTAGATTTTCCTGCAGTGAGCACTGTCACCTAGCCATGTATTTTGGCAAAATGGTAGCAATATTTAATAGCAAAAGGTAGGAATATTAGGCAGGAACGTTAGGTAGAAACATTAGTAGTAGGCAGGAACATTTAGTAGTTGTTGGTATTGTTACTTAAGGCCTCTGGAAACTGCGCTAGAATTTTCTGCTAGTGGCCTTTTAAGGGTGAGGTACTAGGGACTTTAGGGCAACTTGAAAGTGCTGGAGATAAAGTAAGAAAAAATTAGTTTGAAGTAAAACTCGTACATTTTAAGAAGGGCCAGGTCATAGGTGGTAGAAAAGCAAAGTTCCTAAGTTTACTATCATAAGGAAAGAAAGCAGATACATTAAAAGCCACAGTCTTGCAAATGTGGTAGTTTTATGAAGTCATGCTAATGGAAACTGAAATGTATATAATATATATGAGAAAAAAACATGCTGGGTGAAACAGAAGCTGACTTTGAGGTGTAAATGAGCATATGAAATTGATGCAATGGCTTGGCAAGTATTGTTAGGCTAATGGCAGGAGAATGCAAGCAAATATTTCTAAAGAACAAACTAACTACATCTTGAGAAGGGAAAGAGCCAACACTGCAGCGAAGGCAAGGGGAGTCGAAGTTTTGGAACTAGATTGGGAGATTTTATAAGTGACTGCTTTGGACTTCAAGTAGGAGTTAGAACCTCCCCTAATTGAGATGTGTACTCTGTAAAGGAAAACTCAAAATCACAGCCTATGTCTAGAAAAAAAAAGAATGGTCATCTGAACAGGACTCGAAGTTTGAGTCCCTTTGTTTAATTTAGATATGATACCTAGTATGTTTATGGTTCAGTGGTGTAACTTAAAGCCATAAAAGGAGATAGTCATGAGGGCTAAGAAATGGAAATGGGAAGAAAGTTTAGTTAGTGATGAATTATTATCCAGGTTGCATATGTGCCGAGGAGAAATCCTCTACAAATCCAAGTTTATTCAGTATCTGTAATGAGATAATGTATTATGCAAAAGAAGATGGAGCATGAGTGTATTTGGTTAATTTTTGAAGAACGGATATTGATAAGAATGAGAACATATTGATGTGGAAAGGAAAAGGATGATAACAGTTACAGGAAGATAAGCCAAAGAGGAAGTTTGTTACCAAAGAACAGAGATTGGAAGGGAAACCAAAAGAATAGAGCTTGGAATCCAGATCCTGATCTCAGAGAAGAGGATCAGACATAATCCAGACCCTGATCTCAGAGGGGAGGATCAGACATAAGCCACTCTGAAAAGGATCTCTCTCATAGTAACCTAATTTGTGAGAGCAACAGAGGTGATAAGAGAGACATTCAAGATGTTTACCAGGAAGCTGGAGTTAAGGAGAGGTTTAAAGTCGAGGCAGTAGGGCGATAGACTCTCTGGTTAAAACGGACACCATTTTTTTGTGGTAGACTGTCAGTGCCTACTCTCGCCGGTACTGGACGGAATCAGAATGAAAATGACCCTTTTATAGTGTCAACTGAAAATGGTGCCAGCGCGTCAAGTCCGCTGGGAAGCGGAACAAAGAAGTGAAAGCAAAGACTTTTGGTGAAAGTGTGTGGTGTCATTTAGCCGAAATTGAATAGAATAGTGAGAAATAATGTGAGGCCTAACCTAGACTCTCCTGTCATTATGATTTAGGAGGATGTGAGGTATGAGGTAATGAAGGAGGAATAGGTGTAGTAAGTGGTTGAGAGAGTTGAAGAGAGCGTGGTAGAATAGTTTGGACATATATGGAGGGAATGAGTAAGGAAAGGTTGACAAAGATGTGTCAAAAATGGAGGAAACATGGGAGACCAAATTGGACATTGGAGTGAAAGGTATGGATCGATCAGGGCTTGAATATCCAGGATTCATATCTATACCACATGCCTCGCATCTATTTGATGTTGTTGGATTGCTGTATTTTCTTCAGACATACCTATTTTTGCCCTCCCAGGTATAACGTTCTCTTATCCTACACATTCCACCCAGAACCTTCGTCCCCTCGCCCCCTCACCCACACCCTAAGACTCTCATCTGCCTCCATGGTTCCATGTCGCTGCCATGTCCACTCCAGCTTATCTCAACCGCTTCCTCTCATGTTTCCTCCATTCATACATCTGTTATCTACAGTGATGGTGAATTAGAGAATTTAGCAAGAGTGTGTGGGTAGAATTGTGAGTTTTTAGAAGATTAGATTTTTCTTGGAATATGTTACTTGCAGTGGTGGTAATTTTGAATTTTGAAGTTCATCATTTGCTGAATTATGTTGATGAGTTTCAATGGTGATATACTGATAAGAGTGAGTGATGAGTTTGTGGTAATATATTGATAAAGTGAGTGATGGCAGTGTTGACTTGATGGCGGAGTGATCTTGGAAATAGTGAAGTGGTGAGGGATTGAAAACCTAAATGAAGTATGGAAGTGATGTTAGAAATTTGGTGGTTAAATAGAGTGGTGTTGAAACCATAAAATGAAAGTTCAAGGGACATTTTTTTTTTCTTTAACTTGAATGGTACATAAAACCTGAATAATAAGAATAAGAAAAAATTGTAAATGAAGGAAACCTGTTACTTTATTAACAATCGCTCCAGAATATCATAAAATAAATTTTCTAAATAGAATATCCAGTAATATTGAATACGTAGAATTTTATATCACTTTTAAAAGATATACTTGGGAAAGAGCAAACATAGTATTCAGCATGTTAATTAGGTGTAAACGAGCATTTGAAGTAATTAAAAAGACTAGAATAGAGCTTATTTATACTTGATTAATATCTTGCCAGATTAACGAACATTGCGTTTCTCTATATATCACTGAAAAGCTAAATTTTATTGAAGTTAATTAAGGACAGTTTCCGAATGGCCCTTAAAAGTATAAATGATGGTGGTTGATATATATATAAGGGGAAAAAATAGCTGTAAATGTGAGTGCATGTTGGTGTTATGTGCGAGAGTATATAATATAAAGAACTACACCAAGATGGAAACTTGGTTAAGGAAACAAATTAAAAGAGAAATTAAATGATGATCCATAGGCCCTACTCGCGGGCCAAGGAACGTCTCTGGCTTTATGGTCCGCGGGCTTAACGAACCCCACGAGCGCCATAACCGGCCAGATGGTCCGTCCGCAGGCCCCAGCAGACAGACTCACACGGGCTGGGGACCTGCTGCTAGATGGTCTGTCGACCTGATTCACGGGACCCGGCCAGGTGGTCCGCCGACCTGGCACAGACCAGATGGTCCGAGGGCCTGACCCGTGACATATTCATCCCCCCCCCAGCTCAACTCCCCCCCCCCCTAATCCCCGTCGAGTGGTGTACATGGGAGGGTTTCAAACAGGTTCAAGGACGTTTAAGGTTTCCATGGGGTCGCGCCTCTTTTCTATTTCAATGTCTATTTTCCCCACTGAATTCATTTCTTGTTTATCTTGTCTTCATCGGTGGCATAAACGGACTTTAATGTGATGACGTATTCACGGGCCCGCCCACCCAGGGTCGAGTATTGCCTAAGTTCGAATCCTGGTGGTGGTAGTCGGTCCACAGTCAACGCAGCTGTTCATCCATACCCTATGGGTTTAAAAAAAGTGGGGGGGGGGATTATTTATAGGCCAGTGTGTGTAGTAACCATGACATAGTAAATAGTAATTGTAGCTTATGATAAGGTATAAAGAACACAGAGATACACTGCAAGATAAGAATTTTTGTTTGAAACAAACACACCGGAGTATTTGCCCACTATGTCTGTTATACAAAATTCTGGTGTTGGATAAAAAAAAAAAAGACGTTTGACCTCTTTGAACACGACGGTACGACCTTTAGGTAGGATGAAGTGAACTTTTTTTTTTTTACCTTTTTTCAAAAGCAGTTAGATATAGAATGTGAACCTCATGACACCAATAAGAAACACTCATTATTTCAGATCCATTATATATATATATATATATATATATATATATATATATATATATATATATATATATATATATATATATATATATATGCAGCATTTTATATAGAGACTTGATATAGGCTATAGAGACTAGGTCACTCTGTATATAAAACAATATATGATTTGATAACGCAGTTAATCCCTCTGCCAAAGGACAGAGGTGAAAAAAAGCGTTACTGTTAATAGATAAAAAAAATTTATGCAAGATTCAGAAAAAAAAGTAGTTTTTTAAGTATGATTGGAAAAGGAGCGTAACATTGTGATAATGGCGATGGAAAGATTCAAAGTTTTGTATATATATATATATATATATATATATATATATATATATATATATATATATATATATAAAGATTGAAGTGTTAGGCAACGTGTAAGGATTTAATGATGACAGGAGTCAGTGTGTGTGTGTGTGTGAGGGAATGAGGCCATATCAGTGATTCACCGGTGAGACACAGCTTCCGTTGTGACGCAGGTAGGCGTCGGTCACTATGAATTCACATACGGGCTCGCCTGGGTTCGAACCCTGGGCGCGGCAGTGGGCCCACAGTCAACTCAGCTGTTCATCCTCCCCTCGGCGTTTGCCGATAAACTGGATACCCACTTTAGGCTGGGATATATATATATATATATATATATATATATATATATATATATATATATATATATATATATATATATATAGGTATATAATGCGTAAATGCCGTCTTGTCTAGTGTGTAGGAAGGAGGAATGTGTGAGGTTGACTGTGTCGAGGTCACAGTGGCACTGGTGGATGATGTGTGAACACTCCGTTGATAACAATCGTACAACTTGGTTGTCAAGTACCCAATTGTGGCAAATCTGTGGAGACAACATTATCGAGATAACCAGACAGAACTTTTGAAGTCTTTTATCATGAGAGAAAGATATCAAGTGCTCTACGTATACCGTTTTCTACAGAACAGGTCAGTGTAATTCATACGGTTTTATTTTGCGTTTTTTGAATACTATAACTACATTTATTTATAGAACGAGAGGTTTTGTAGAGGAGCTACATAAAGACCAATTACGTTTGTTAGCTATTGAGGGCTCGGAGCCTAGCCGGATACAGCCGATGTAGTTTTTGATACAGCGACTACAGTACGTAGTACTGTAAGAAAAGAAGAATATTAGGATAAATAACTAGACATTTGCCTTATGAATTACCGTTCACCCTCCTCATGGTTTTTGTGCTTTTAGAAACTACGGCCACAGACAGTTGGATTAATTTCTCGATTCTGTAACCTCATTCCAGGCCAAACTGTGTCCATGTTCCTCGTACGTAGTTCTATGCCAAACGAGATAAAGAGGCTGTTGAAACACAAAATTGGGTCGTTAGATCGAAGATTAACAGCTGTAGTTAGGAATGAGCTAATATGTGTTTAACTCAAGGAGAATTGTATCACTGGGCAATGAAAGATGCATTCGCGATTGTGAAGAAATGTATTAAATACATTTTTTTTATATGTAGATATTAACAAAGTCAGTACACGAGATGGGAGCTGAGGAATGTAAGACATTTCCCTCCTAACTATGCAAATGAGTAATTACAAATACGTAATTAGTTGTTGGTCACTGTAAGGTTAAACTATAGTTACCATTGGCGCTTATGTATCCATTTTGAAGTTTGTGTAGCTGGAGTTATGAAGGGTCGTATACAGTCGTGTTCAAGGGTCGTATACAGTCGTGTTCAAGGGTCGTATACCGTCGTGTTCAAGGGTCGTATACAGTCGTGTTCAAGGGTCGTATACAGTCGTGTTCAAGGATCGTATATACCGTCATGTTCAAGGGTCGTATACCGTCGTGTTCAAGGGTCGTATACCGTCGTGTTCAAGGGTCGTATACAGTCGTGTTCAAGGGTCGTATACCGTCGTGTTCAAGGGTCGTATACCGTCGTGTTCAAGGGTCGTATACCGTCGTGCTCAAGGGCCGTATACCGTCGTGTTCAAGGGTCGTATACCGTCGTGTTCAAGGGTCGTATACCGTCGTGCTCAAGGGTCGTATACCGTCGTGCTCAAGGGTCGTATACCGTCGTGTTCAAGGGTCGTATACCGTCGTACTCAAGGGTCGTGCCGTCGTGTTCAAGGGTCGTATACCGTCGTGTTCAAGGGTCGTATACCGTCGTGTTCAAGGGTCGTATATCGTCGTGCTCAAGGGTCGTATACCGTCGTGCTCAAGGGTCGTATACCGTCGTGTTCAAGGGTCGTATACCGTCGTGCTCAAGGGTCGTATACCGTCGTGCTCAAGGGTCGTATACCGTCGTGTTTAAGGGTCGTGTACCGTCGTGTTCAAGGGTCGTATACCGTCGTGTTCAAGGGTCGTATACCGTCGTGCTCAAGGGTCGTATACCGTCGTGCTCAAGGGTCGTATACCGTCGTGTTCAAGGGTCGTATACCGTCGTGTTCAAGGGTCGTATACCGTCGTGTTCAAGGGTCGTATACCGTCGTGCTCAAGGGTCGTATACCGTCGTGCTCAAGGGTCGAATACCGTCGTGTTCAAGGGTCGTATACAGTCGTGTTCAAGGGTCGTATACCGTCGTGCTCAAGGGTCGTATACCGTCGTGCTCAAGGGTCGTATACCGTCGTACTCAAGGGTCGTATACCGTCGTGTTCAAGGGTCGTATACCGTCGTGTTCAAGGGTCGTATACCGTCGTGTTCAAGGGTCGTATACCGTCGTGTTCAAGGGTCGGATACCGTCGTGTTCAAGGGTCGTATACCGTCGTGTTCAAGCGATAAAAAAAAAAGCGGGCTTGGTACCTGGAAGATTTTTTTTAAACGCACGATTTCGAATTATTCCTCCCCCCCAAAAAAATGCCGCTCGCGTATTGGGTCGTTTCCTGCTGGTAATATATTTTTTCTTTCTCTCTCGTAGTCGCTTTGTTTCATTCTAATTAGGAGACATTTTGACCCAGCTGCCACTGCAGATCAGAACACGCTAATCAAATCATATGAATTATCCTATTCAACATTTTTCGTACATTTTTCTGCAATTTTTGGTAAGTAAAATTGAATATTTTTTTTGCGATTATTTTAAAGATTATTGTGCTTAATGAAGTTGTAGATTCTGAGGAACTGTTGGAAAATATTGATCAGGTTTGAATAATGTTAGGTTTTGTGTGGTGAAAGTTAACCCTAAATTAACCCTAAGTTAACCTAGGTTAACTTTAAAGTGTTCATTGTGTCAATTGCAGAGAGAGACGGAGGAAGTGTGTGGGGAGGGTGGGGGAGAATAGAGAAAGTGTGGGAAGGAGGAAGTGTGGGGAGGGTGGGGGAGAATAGAGAAAGTGTGGGAAGGAGGAAGTGTGGGGAGGGTGGGGGAGAATAGAGAAAGTGTGGGGAGGGTGGGGGAGAATAGAGAAAGTGTGGGGAGGGTGGGGGAGAATAGAGAAAGTGTGGGAAGCAGGTGTTTGTTGTGGGGAAGGGGTGTGTGTGGGCTGGGGGAGGGGAAGGGGGAGTTCGTGGGTGAGAGAGAGAGAGAGAGAGAGAGAGAGAGAGAGAGAGAGAGAGAGAGAGAGAGAGAGAGAGAGAGAGAGAGCCACTTGATAGCACTTGGGCGAAAAACGAAATATTATTGACCACATTGTAACTCCCCCAGATATATGTCCATAGACGGACAGTTCACCATAGATCATAATTACCACGAATTAGCTATATATATATATAGCAAGATAAAGAGACTTGTTCGCTAAGTATCATATGATTATAGAAAGGAACTGGCTATAATACTTATCGATTTTTCTAACCTGTGATTATATAAGGGGCTTTGACCCATAGCCTTCAACATAGATATATATAACTTTATTTCTATTTTTGTTAAGGTACAGAGAAATGTCATCCAATACACAAAAATATGTATATATATTTTTGAGGTGATAAATTCGATCAAGGCTTGTCATTATGTAAATAATGTATATGCTATATAAATTTTGAATTACTAATTTTTTTTTACTATTCCATTCTTACTTTCTAGTATTAAGACTAGCTTCTATATCTAGAAATTAAAGTTTACGTATTTTGAAAGGTATTAAGTGTGTATGTGACGCAAACAACAATTGATTTCTGATGAGAATTTAACAAGGCTTATATGATAAGGTTAGAATTTCCTTGTTATAACATATGACATATTTCTTGCAAGTCTATCATGGATATGTATGAGGCTATGCTAAAACCTGATGCTCAGAAACCGTTGTATTTGTTTAGAAAATAATAAAAACGACTTTTAAAAACATTGTGTTGCGCGCCACAGCTGAGTGACGTCACGGTCCCCCCCTCCCTCCCCCCCGACGAACCCTGACCCTGGGGTTACATCTATCATAAGACCAGTAGGTCAGATGACCTCAATTTAATGATCTTTATCTAATTAAAAGAACTCGAAAGTATTCCCTAATTGGTAGTTGAAATTGGTGTTAAGTGGTTGTCTAAATGTATGTAGATAAAGCGACCTCTGAAATATATATGGTCACCCCTCTATGTTGTTACAATATATTCCCACTATATATATATATATATATATATATATATATATATATATATATATATATATATATATATATATATATATATATATATGGTGTTGAGAGTGTAGCATTATCAGGAATTCATGTTTGAAAGGCTGTTCCATAAGACGTTTAGAATATAACACATTTATGCTTAGGAGGAAAAAAAAATAATATTCCCACCATAGAGAGGAAGAGAAGACTTGGATAATATAAAACAATATATTGTTAGACAATGGCTTGGCTTTCTCTTCACGTTACTTCCTCTGAAAAATCAATCTTAAATCCTTATCATGACATTGAATGAATTAGTTTAGAATATCTTCTATATATAGATCATACTAAACACTGCTTCAAAGACGCGTTGTCTCGTATTTTTGAGATAATATAACATTATTTTGGCTAACTGTTCCCTCGGGTTGAGATTTTAAACATGGCGGCAGAAGCTGGGCGACGCACCTGCCACCTGGCGGCGGCCAGTGTACCTTGTCTCAAGGGTGGGTTTGCACGTAGTGTCTGACGCTCCCTGGAAAACATACTTATTTGATCATCATTTGACTAAACATCACCCCCAGCCTGTCATGGTGAGTCGATGAAGAGTCTATCTAAACGTAGGAGTTGGTGAGGAGGTGGAATGATAATGCCAAAGTAGGGATTTCATGGGTGAAAGTCACGTCGTCTGCTGGGGGAGAGTGAAACCTGTGGGGGTAGTGGAAGAGATGCTGCAATTCGAGTTGGTAGACGTCGTTTAAAAAAAATATATATTTTTCCCCCGACATCGGTGTAGGTTTCGGTGATCGTGTTCTAGGAGGACATGACTTTATTTAGAATATCCTTATTTTGTCATTGGTGAAGGATTGAGTGCTTGTTAATCTAGGTTTTGGGGTTTTCTGAAGGGTTGAAGTTTTAAAGGCCATTCGACTCTTCTCCTTATCCCTTGGGAGGAAGTTGTTGAATGAGGAACATTAACTGGTGATTCCTCCTGGTGAATTAACTGGTGATTCCTCCTCTGTGTCACTACCCCTTTCAGGTCATACTGCACCCATGAACACGTTAGTGATATGTCAAATATTCGTGGCCATTTTTTTTAAACGCCCAAATACGCTTGGCATCATTATTATTAAATGGCCAACACTCATGTTTTAAAGTCTTTGGTATGGAGTGGTTTTGATTTAGTTCCTGTGTGGTATGATAGCCATATGTGGGGCAGTAATTATGTTTACCTTATTTTAAACGGTGGTGTGATATACATGTGGCGTTTATTGCTGTTGTATTTATGGTTGTATTGTGTGTGTGACGTATGTACAATTAATGGTGCTGGAGGACCATTATTTATGGCAGCGAAGCACCATTTTCCTCTCCTTCCTTCCTTAAAATATAGACGTTTAAGGGATTTAATTTAAAGGTCTGGTCACGGCTATTTTAAGTGTATCCTTTAAATTAAAGATGGACGTAAATAATCGCGAGATGATACCGTAAGATATCTTAGATTGCACATGTGATAGCGTTATCTCTCTCGCTATCTCTCTAAGGGAGGGTCATGTCGCACTGATAATCGCCCAATCCGTTGTAAGGATTGGGACAATCCAGATCCGTTGTAAGGATTGGGATAATCCAAACCCGTTGTAAGGATTGGGACAATCCAGATCCGTTGTAAGGATTGGGATAATCCAAATCCGTTGTAAGGATTGGGATCATCCAAACCCGTTGTAAGGATTGGGATCATCCCAATCCGTTGTAAGGATTGGGACAATCCAAATCCGTTGTAAGGATTGGGATCCAAACCCGTTGTAAGGATTGGGACAATCCAGATCCGTTGTAAGGATTGGGACAATCCAAATCCGTTGTAAGGATTGGGACAATCCCAATCCGTTGTAAGGATTGGGATCATCCCAATCCGTTGTAGGGATTGGGATAATCCCAATCCGTTGTAGGGATTGGGATAATCCAAATCCGTTGGACCTCTGCTTTGATTAGCCTCGTATCATCCATCCCGACGGCTAAATTGGTCGTTTATGTTGTTGTATAGTGTTTCCTGCCCTCGTGCCTAGCTATCTATCTATCTCCGTCAGTGATTGGCTATTCCAAAACATAATTTTCTCGATTGATAGATAAGTGGGCCCGATTAATATAATCAGTGGTTAGATAATATTAATGATTATATACATGCATTTCGTGACCTGAACGTATTAGGCATGTGTCAATCTGGCGTGGATATTTATTGGCTGTTACCCTAAGGTGACAAATAACGCCTCATCTCTGACGTTATTTTTTTATGTGTTTTTAAAGTAACGGATTTAAATGCCGGCAGTTTGAGGTTTGCTCTGATGTTACGGATTTAAGCAGTGGGTGGCACGGCGGTTAGATGATCATTTAAACTGGAGACCCTGCCAGTTTAAACTGTATTTATCGAGACTGTATTTTCAGCTCTGTATTTAAAGTTTCAATTTTTAAGGAATTATATTCGAATCATTTTTTTTTTTAGGGGTGAGGACTGGTACCCCTTAAAGCTAGGCAGTTTATAAGGGATTTAAGGGAAGCCTTTGTGTTGTTTTAGTAGATATAGATGTTGTTAAAGAATGATAAGTGACATATTTAGGAAGTAGACGGGCATATCTATCGAAAAAGCACACCGCCAACCCGTTCTTTGGGCAGCCATATATTTCTAATATGTTTATTTATACTTTCTAATACAGCTATTTATAGTTTGTAAATATTGCGGTAGTGTATCAGTAAATAATTGAGTTTTCAGGGTTATTGTCGTAGTAAACTATGATGTTTGGAGGTCGGGATCAGCATGATGTTTCTTACTGTAGTTGTAATATTCACTGTAGTTATTCATAGTCTAGTTTTTAAAAGTTCAACGTGGAAGAAGTCCATGTTGGAACTGCCTCAGGTGGTCCAATATTTCCTAGTGTGTGTGTGTGTGTGGGGTGTAACCTGTTGCATAGAAGTTTCTCAGATATGAGGAAATTTCCCCCAATCCATTCCTATTGACTGAATTTTGGGTTGGTAGAGGGAATATATGCCTTCAGATGAGGTTTCAGATGAAATTGACTTTGGGAAGGGCGAGTGCTAAATGTTACATTGATGTAAAGTTGATTGCGACCTTTATATATATATATATATATATATATATATATATATATATATATATATATATATATATATATATATATATAAACCAGGAAGTATTCTTATAAAATGTGTACAAGCTTTTGGAAGCTTATTTTCCCAGTGTGTTTGATATATATAAAGATATGATGTGTCTACCCACACGTATCGTAAAGAAGTAGTTTAGGTTGCGAATCTCGTATTTTCATTTACTATCATTTCTAAACCTTAAATTTAAGGTTAGTTGACGTAAACCGGCTGTTGTAGATGTATGTTCAAGCTGTTGGAAGGTTGATTTAGAATTATGATAAAGGAAAGAGAGGAAATTAAGCTCTTAGTAAGCTGATGGTACAGATTATCAAGGTTCGAAAAATGTGTGTGTGTGTGTGATTGAACACTTTATGTGTCTGTGCCATTCAGTCACCCGCTTAGTATTAAATGAGGATAATGACTTGGTGTGTTATTTGACGGCGTCACAGGGTTGGTTATTCAACGCAACAGTTTGAAACTTTACGTGTGCTCCAGGTCCCGTGGCAGCTTAGCTTCTTGCTTCAAACTTGTGTTCACTCAGTGTGTTGTGGTAGTGAAGGTTGTAGGAATAGTTGAGAAACTATTTCCATGTTTGCTCAATGATTTTGTTCTACTCATTGTATATTATCGTCATCTAGGGACTATATTTTAACTGTACAAGTTGTGGTTCTAAGCGAATTCTTGTTAATATTGGTTTAGCTGAGTGTGCAGTTAAATGACTGTCAGTTGTTAGTATTTAGATATCTGTAAGTTGTGAATATTTGAGTAATAAGTGACAGAACCATCCACTATCACCGGTGTTGGAGTGGAAACAAATCAAATATTTGCAAATGTTTATCTGTGAAGGTAATGATTGTTTACATATGTAATTGTGCAGGAAGTCAGTTAAAAACCCAAGAATGATTGGAGTAATTTCGTATTGCATATATATATATATATATATATATATATATATATATATATATATATATATATATATATACATCCATTATTTGGTATTTTATGGACATGATAATGTTAAGATGTGCTGTATAAGGGTGTTACTTATCAAATTGCTTGAATGATGATACTTCACAATGATTTTGATGAGTGTGTACAAGTTGGCAGCATTTTTTTGAGTATGGATTAGGAATCAGGGATCCCATGCAGGGTCTATGGAACATTTAAACACATGGTCCACAGGAAACCTGCTCACCTTGGCTACGAATGACTTAACACAGATGCGTGAATTCTTGCCACTTTTTTTCACTCCTGCTTGAGTATTGTTTCACTATGTTTGGCCACGTGCCTGTTTTAGTGATTGCACGTGTCTTTCTCTGATTGGTAGGAATCGAACAAGTGTTATTGCATTGAGATGGACGGAATTGTGGGTTGACTGGTGGTCACATGTCAGTGGTGGACATTCGTAGGTTTTTTGTGTGAAAATATGAAGTCGTGCTGAAGTACTCTGGTTCGTGGTGTTTCAAAGAGATGGAAGAAAGAAGAGAAAAATACAGTTGTGTTTCTCCATGAAGTATTGTTTTGCTGGCCAGGGATAACTATTGTCTCGATTTTGTATTTATTTATTGATTTTGTCATCTGAACTTACTTTTGGACCTAATCCTATGTACGTAAAGGCTATGTCTTTGTATTTATAATGTAGATAGAGAGATCATGGTGTGATGAACGTGGGCAAACGCTCCCCCCAACCAGTGTTTTCCTTTTTTGATGCCTTGTTCCCTGAATGGGAGATTTCCTTTTGGCCACAACTTGTCCACTTTTCACAAATGCCCGTCACTTAGAATTCCTCCTACCCAGGCATGCTAAAAGGAGAGGAAAACCTTCGTTAAGGCCCCCCCGTTTGTCGGCCATGTCTGTGTGGCCTGTTAAGGTGGGGCGTCGGTTGCCATGGTGTTGGAAGGTCGTGGTGTTCAAGTATGTTCTTTGTTGCTCTTGTGATGTAAGATCAGACGTGCAAACCCTAATTTGCATGTCTATCTGGGGACTCCATGGGTTCATTCGGGTGTGGGGTGGGTGTGAGGGGCTGGCTAGATGGTGTATTAACGTGGGGGGTTGGGTTGGGGTGGTTTGGCTGTGGTTCTTAAAGTAATGCAAAGGAAACTCGTTCGTTGTTGTAGTAATCATCTGAGGATTGGCATGATCTGCCATGGCGTAGTTGAGAGAGCAAGGTCGTTAAAATGCGCGGGAAAAGGCAAACTACGCCTTAAATGCACAGTTGCCATTTGTCGCCACTTTTATAAACGTCTATTTATTTGTTTGCCTTATTATTTGTTTTTTTTTATATACGTATTCCACCTCGATGCTCGGTTTCTCGTGTCTTTCACAAGTCATAAGCAGTCTTCAAAGGAGACAGTGACTCATTGCAGTTTGCAATTACTGTGCATTCTGGATGGCTGTGCGTTGACGTGGGTGAATAGTATGGTACAGGGTGGTTCAAGAAGATGCTTTTAGGCTTGATTTGATATAACTTTAAATGGAGTTGTGAAACTAAATGTGGAACTTCGTTGTGAGATGATTACGTAATGTCATGTTTTTCATGTTAAGAGACTTGAAAGAACGGAAGGTAGCCCCATGAATGGACTGCCACATTAGACTTAGAATTTGTAAGATTCAAAATTACATTTTTCTTCCATTTTTCTTTTTTTCAGTAATCTTATGGACTTCGATGTTGTAGTGGTTACCGTACCAAGATCGTGACGCATTCACGGGTCCTCAGAGGTCGAGCGCATACGTTCGAATCCTGGATGCGTCAGTCGGTTCACAGTTAACCCTAACTGTTCATCCTCCTTTTGGGAATGGTCGATAAATTGGATACGTGGCTTAGGTTAGTATTAGCGCTGATGAAATGGCCCGGATTCTGCGGGCAATCAGTTGCCTGTGTCGTCTCAACTGACATGAAAAATATAAACCATTATATGGTACAGGTCCAATCGTAAAATGGAATACAGTTTGCTTAAATGGTTTAACCTTACAAATATTCACACGGGATGTCTTCAGCCATCTTGTAGGTGAGTTAGGGTGAGTGTAGGTTGTAACTAGGACCGTGTTATGCATCACTAGATGTGGCTAGGATGTATTTTATACATTATATACATTATATACATTACCAAATGTGGTCAAGGATGAACGTGTGTTGGCTAGGATTATGTATGTATATATATATATATATATATATATATATATATATATATATATATATATATATATATATATATATATATTGACGTTGTGGGTTAGGATAGATTTGTGTGTGGTTGGACGGGTGTAGTTAAAGTGGATTCGTACTAAATGAAGTAATTCACTCTTATGTTTTGATATTTGTGTATGAATTATTTTTTTATGTCAATTCTTGCATACTGTTTTATTCGTGATTTCATGAACTTCGTCTCGGGAGGAAATAAACCATGCAAGTTCTCCAGAAAGGATAAGTTATTGGACTGGGAGAAAAACAGACAAAGAAAATGGAAAGTAGAGTTGCATAGTTTGGATTGTGGGTAGTGATAATACAATAATTAGCAAGCCATTGAGTTGCCAGTGGTGACAATGTGTGGTTCTGGGTCTGTCTGCGCTACGCGTGAGTGAGTAGTTGTGGTTGTGTGTGTGTGTGTGTGTGTGGTTAGGAGAAATTTGGTTGTTCGTGGTCGAAGATGTTTGACGTTTGCCTGTGGTTGGTTTTAGGCTGTGAATATGTATTGTTCGGCCGGATGAAGAGTTAAAGTGGTTGTTTTGGGTTGGGTTAATAGAATTAAGCTTGTTCAAGTCTCGATCGTGGGCGCAGACTTGTGGGGAAAGTGTGTGTGTGTGTGTGTGTGTGTGTGTGTGTGTGTGTACATGCCCTTAAAGGCGTGTTTGTGGGCATGGTGACCCTTAATTGGCTTGTGTGTCCTTATTTCAGGAGTTATTCACACGCAGGGAGGGGCGCCCCCCTCACCGTCGTTTGTGCTCAAGAGGTGTTGGTGGCAACATGATGATGGGACATATAAATATAAAATAAAGGATTCCTTTAGTAAACAGGAAAAGGGGCGGGCGTGATGGGGGATTGTCTACGGAAAGAGAGGGGTGTAAACAGTGTTTTTTTACTTAGGGAAAGGTGGAAGTTCACGTTCTGTGTTCTGGGGTTGGGTTGGGTTCGGGGTTGGGTTCGTGCAGCTGTGGTCTCTACGAGTTTTCCAAGGCGGTTCGATGAGGTTGCGGTGTCGAATTGCAGAGTGCAAGAGAGAGAGAGAGAGAGAGAGAGAGAGAGAGAGAGAGAGAGAGAGAGAGAGGATGATCCTGCAAGCCCTACTTTACACTTTTTCTCGTAGTATGTGTCTTGTGTTGTTTTGCTTGCTCGTATGTCCGTGTGTGTGTGTGTGTGTGTATATATATATATATATATATATATATATATATATATATATATATATATATATATATTAAGCTGTGTAGGTATGTATATTTGCGTGTGTGGACGTATGTATATACATGTGTATGGGGGGGGGGTTGGGCCATTTCTTTCGTCTGTTTCCTTGCGCTACCTCGCAAACGCGGGAGACAGCGACAAAGTATAAAAAAAATATATATATATATATATATATATATATATATATATATATATATATATATATATATATTTGTATAGGTTGGATGTGCGTATAGATAGATTTTTTTCTCGGTGCTCTTTAAAAAGCTAAGGATTTCACGTAAAAATGTAGGTTTCAAGCAGTAGACCATGACTGTATCGAACCAGTTTATTGTATTAGTGATGATGATTGCTTTGCTATCGATATATATATATATATATAAGGACGCGATCGGGTTTTGCCATATGAAGTTCGACTGGGCATCAGCGTTCGGGGTATCCTGGGGGTGTCATTCAACATAGATGATGTTTTATTAATAGATTTCTCCACCGGGGTCCGTGCAAGATGTAATTACGATACGCCCAAAAGGGGATAGTTTGGTCAACGGTACGCCAAAAAGGGGATGGTTTGGTCAACGATACGCCAAAAAGGGGATAGTTTGGTCAACGATACGCCAAAAAGGGGATAGTTTGGTCAACTATACGCCAAAAAGGGGATGGTTTGGTCAACGATACGCCAAAAAGGGGATAGTTTGGTCAACGATACGCCAAAAAGGGGATGGTTTGGTCAACGATACGCCAAAAAGGGGATAGTTTGGTCAACGATACGCCAATTCATGACCCATGTGAGTACGATCTTGTACCGACTAGTGGAAGGGAGGATAACTCCAGCCATGGGTGTTTGCGTGATGCGTAATGTGTTGGTAGAGATTCGTGGGTGTTTCTCCTCGTCCCAGCTGTGAGGTCCCAGAGCACCGCGCCACAAGTGGAAGTTCACCCCTCCCGTTTTCCGTGAACCCGGGTGTAGTTTAGGTGCTGTGGGTGAACGTGTACGCATGAACCCCAGTGCATGTCTTTTTCAGGACTCGTGTGTGTGTGTGTGTGTGTGTGTGTGTGTGCGTGATCAAGTATATTCCTATGAGTCCACTGGGGACAGTGAAACACGACAAGTTCCCAAGTGCACTTTCGTGTCATAATCACATCATCATCATCATCATGAGGGGAGACACAAGAGAGAAGTATAACAGTCGGTTGATGTACCTCAGTGTATGTGTGTGTGTGGGGCTGCTTTAAATAAATGCTGGAGAGGATGTTGGGCACGTCCTTGCTGGCCCAAGATTTGCCACAGCCTCTCTCTCTGGCGTGAAGTGCAGGAAACAGCGTCTGTCAGGGGAGTATAGCGGAGGTGGGGGGATAACAGGGGTTCCTGGTGCTTCTGGGTGTGAATGACTGCTGTAAGTGGGTGTGGGGGAGGATAGAGGTGGAAGGATAGACGGTGGGGTAGTATAGATAAAGGGAGCGTTGGAGGAGGCTTCTCTTAGGAAATAAGGAGAGGTGAAGGATGACTTTGGATGTGAGGGAAGGACGTTGTGTGTGTGTGTGGAGGGGAGGGAGGTGGGTAGGTTAAGGGCGCGTTTCAAGGGTGGGGGAGGACGACACTATTGAGGTGGCGTTCATGGAGGAATTGAGCGAGCATGTTCGAGTGGGCGGAAGAAGCTCGCTTGTCCGGGGCGTTTTGGAGTGAAGGGATGGTAGCTCAAGGTCAGAGGGTGATTTAAGGCTGTGGGATAGTTAGAGGGATGGGTCACTTTATAACGTTCCCTTTGCCTATCCCTTTACCTCTTTGGTGGAGGAGGAGGAGCAGCGGTAGTCGTTCGTGGAGGATGGTGTTACCTCGCTCGGTTCGCCAACGCCTTGTCTGGCCTCTGGCAAAAATTTGACGCGTGACAGACCTAGGGTCATAGGACGCGATTCGCGAGATGTAAACGGGTTTTTTGCACGAGGGCGTGTTCAAAGCCACGTCTGCTGAACAAGCTGGCGTGTTCAAAGCCATGTCTGCTGAATAAGCTGGCGTGTTCAAAGCCACGTCTGCTGAGTAAGCTGGCGTGTTCAAGCAGCGTTTGCTGAATAAGCTGGCGTGTTCAACGCCACGTCTGCTGAGTAAGCTGGCGTGTTCAACGCCACGTCTGCTGAGTAAGCTAGCGTGTTCAAAGCCACGTCTGCTGAACAAGCTGGCGTGTTCAAAGCCATGTCTGCTGAATAAGCTGGCGTGTTCAAAGCCACGTCTGCTGAGTAAGCTGGCGTGTTCAAGCAGCGTTTGCTGAATAAGCTGGCGTGTTCAACGCCACGTCTGCTGAATAAGCTGGCGTGTTCAAGCAGCGTTTGCTGAATAAGCTGGCGTGTTCAAGTTACGTCTGCTGAATAAGCTGGCGTGTTCAAAGCGACGTCTGCTGAATAAGCTGGCGTGTTCAAGCTGCGTTTGCTGAATAAGCTGGCGTGTTCAAGCTGCGTTTGCTGAATAAGCTGGCGTGTTCAAGTTACGTCTGCTGAATAAGCTAAGCGTGTTCAAGCCGTGTCTGCTGAATAAGCTAAGCTGTGCCTTTGACTGAAAGTATGAAGTATCCTGAAGAAAATGTCTGTCTGAAGTATATGATTACGCTCTCTCTCTCTCTCTCTCTCTCTCTCTCTCTCTCTCTCTCTCTCTCTCTCTCTCTCTCTCTCTCTCAAAAGACCCAAGACCCAGGTAGGCTCACCACGAACGGAAATGGGCCTTTAAAAAAAAAGGAAAAAATAACGTCACTTCTCTTGCTGAGTTGTCGTGTTAACCCATCAATATTGTCAGACGGTGTTGGACAAAAAGGAAATTTCCTCTGGAAAGAAAAGAAAAGAAAAGAAAAGAAAAGAAAATCCAATATTGTAGAAAATGTGTGAGTGGTTGGGTATGTAATGTATGTATGTATGTATGTATGTATGTATGTATGTTGCTTGTGAATTGTGCCTTCAGGTTTTTTTGGTTTTTTGTCTGTGTGTTTATATTTCTTCAGTTGTATTTTGCTGGAGGTGATGTATATATATATATTTTTTTTCAATGTTGCTTGTGAACCGTGCCTTTTAGTTTTTTGTTTGTTTTCTGTGTGTTTATATTGCCTCAGTGTAAGTAGGATCAACTCCATGATGGCATCTTGGCAATTTATTGGTAAAATTCTCTGATATTTGACCGACCCACTGTGTAGTGTGGGGTGGCTTTGACCTCGCCTCGTGATGTGTGACCATATTTCTCCCACCTCGAAAAAATGTATTACAAATTACGTGTTACATATGTGTGTGTGTGTGTGTGTGTGTGTGTGTGTGTGTGTGTGTGTGTGCGTGTGTGTGTGTGTGTGTGCTTGATATTTTTATGTATTACCAGTTTTGCTATACGTGTTTTTTCTTTGAAGTTTGGCAGAACCAAGCCAGCCATCCTCTTTCACGAGTTGGTTAGCTATAACAATTGACCTTGGTGAAGGGAAGGACACTTGACTTCAATTACTTAATAGATGGTTTACTTTACCCTCCCGTGTCTGTGCTTGTGTGTGTGTGTGTGTGTGTCTTACCCGTGACTCATTCGTCTTCTACGTTCGTTCTGTGACCCCGAGGTCATACATAGTTTGCTTGTTTGCAAAGTCTGGTAGTTTCCCTCTGTCTCAGTGATTTTATCTTAATAATCAAGGACCCGGTGTGAGAATTAACTTAAAAGACAGTTTTTTTTGGTCTCCATTCGTGTACATTATCTTTTACAACCCTGAACTGTGTGGTCATGGCATTTTCTTATATTGATTTATGAACTATTTGGAGCGAGTATTGTGGTCAGTGCGTTTTTTTTTATTCATTTATCAACCCCTGTTTTGAGCGAATATTATGGTCATTGCGTTTTTTTTTATTCATTTATCAACTCTTGTTTGGAGCGAATATTGTGGTCAGTGCGTTTTTTTTTTTATTAATTTATCATCTCCTATTTGGAGCGAATATTGTGCTCAGTGCGTTTTTTTTATTCATTTATGAACTATTTGGAGCGAATATTGTAGTCTGCGTTTTTTTAGATTCATTTATCAACTCATGTTTGGAGCGAATATTGTGGTCAGTGCATTTTTTAAAATTAATTTATCATCTTATGTGTGGAGCGCATTAGCTGATCAGTTTTGTTTATCATTATTCATTTATCAGCTCCTATTTCGAGCGAGGCTATGTGAATCCTAGCTCACTCTTGCTTCAGCGCCCTCTTTCCACACCGTCTTAAGAGTACAGAGGAGGACAGTGTAGAAATTGCTGTGTTAATAATGGTGTTTGCATTTGTGTATGAAGACGAGAGACTCAGGGGGGTCTGGGGTAAATAAATGGCTGTGTTCTTGGGTTAGATGATCAGTTGGTATTTGGTTACCATAAGGGGGTATTTGTTGGCGCTGTGGCCTTTTGGTAAATACGAACCCTAAATATTTTGCATATATATATATATATATATATATATATATATATATATATATATATATATATATATATTGATGTGATTATTACACGAAAGTGCACTTGGGAACTTATCGTGTTTCATTTTCCCCGTGGACTCATTGGAATATATATATATATATATATATATATATATATATATATATATATATATATATATATATATATATATAGAACAAGTCTATAATGAGGAAGTACGATACTGTATTATTGTATGCTTGAGGTATTGCTGTAAATATGTGAGTTGTACGAATAGATTTAGTGAGTATTAATGTTGCTTACGATACAGCCATTAAATACAGTCCGTGCCGTACTTGATATACAACACGATACATTAAGCACAACAACACTCGTGTTGGACACATGGAGGTCAGTGTGGTCAATACACAACATTCTTCAATAATGATTATAGAACTTGGGATGTGAGAGATGGCGTGGTTACAGCATATAATGTATATATATATATTTTTTTTTTTTTTTTTTTTTTTTTTTTTTTATACTTTGTCGCTGTCTCCCGCGTTTGCGAGGTAGCGCAAGGAAACAGACGAAAGAAATGGCCCAACCCCCCCCCCCCATACACATGTACATACACACGTCCACACACGCAAATATACATACCTACACAGCTTTCCATGGTTTACCCCAGACGCTTCACATGCCTTGATTCAATCCACTGACAGCACGTCAACCCCTGTATACCACATCGCTCCAATTCACTCTATTCCTTGCCCTCCTTTCACCCTCCTGCATGTTCAGGCCCCGATCACACAAAATCTTTTTCACTCCATCTTTCCACCTCCAATTTGGTCTCCCTCTTCTCCTCGTTCCCTCCACCTCCGACACATATATCCTCTTGGTCAATCTTTCCTCACTCATTCTCTCCATGTGCCCAAACCATTTCAAAACACCCTCTTCTGCTCTCTCAACCACGCTCTTTTTATTTCCACACATCTCTCTTACCCTTACGTTACTTACTCGATCAAACCACCTCACACCACACATTTTCCTCAAACATCTCATTTCCAGCACATCCATCCTCCTGCGCACATCTCTATCCATAGCCCACGCCTCGCAACCATACAACATTGTTGGTACCACTATTCCTTCAAACATACCCATTTTTGCTTTCCGAGATAATGTTCTCGACTTCCACACATTTTTCAAGGCTCCCAAAATTTTCGCCCCCTCCCCCACCCTATGATCCACTTCCGCTTCCATGGTTCCATCCGCTGACAGATCCACTCCCAGATATCTAAAACACTTCACTTCCTCCAGTTTTTCTCCATTCACATCACAACGGTGCCTCTGAAGTAACCTAGGGAGGGTCATGACATTTTTGCATAGTGTGTATATATATGTGTGTGTGTGTGTGTGTGTGTATGTGTGTGTGTGTGTGTGTATGTGTGTGTGTATGTGTGTGTGTGTGTGTGTGTATGTGTGTGTATGTGTGTGTGTGTGTGTGTGTGTGTGTGTGTGTGTTGTCTGAGGAGGGAGACTTGTTAGTGGCTGAGGCTGGCTGAGGTCGAGCGAACCCGGACGAAAGATTTTGAGATATGACCAATTAGAATAGCCTAGCCCTGGCGTGTATTGGTACTTGCAGTCCGCCATATCATAATGTATCGATTCGTAGCGACACTTCCTTGTCCTGTGCCGCAATGGACTTTGTGTTCGATTTCGTATTGCTTTGGAAATGATAAAGAAAACGGGGGAGAGGTGGTTTACCATAATTATTATGAGGAATTTTTTGCTTTGTTTTTTTGTTTTTAGGGCCACGATGACTAACCCCCAACCGAAACAGAACGAGTGGTGTTACTCATTTTGAAAAATTCAACGAAGCTAACCTGGAAAATTGTTATTATTTATTATTATTATTATTATTATTATTATTATTATTATTATTATTATTATTACTCACTGTGTATGTGAGGTTAATTCTGAAGATTATAATCGTTGTGGGAAATATTAAGGACATGAATTTGTATAATGTCTATTCAACATATATATATATATATATATATATATATATATATATATATATATATATATATGGGGGGACAGGGGGTTAGAGAACACATTCGCTTGCCTTGTATGATAAGGCGAGCAAATGTGAATTTAAAAGATTATCTTAAAGTTATTTTTTTCGTCTCTATGTTGTGCGTTCACCCCCCCCCCCCCTTCCTGGTTGTTAGTTATGCCCGGGTTGTGTTCCGGGTTGTTAGTTATGCCCGGGTTGTGTTCCGGGTTGTTAGTTATGCCCGGGTTGTGTGGCGGGTTGTTAGTTATGCCCGGGTTGTGTGGCGGGTTGTTAGTTATGCCCGGGTTGTGTTCGGGGTTGTTAGTTATGGCCGGGTTGTGTTCCGGGTTGTTAGTTATGCCCGGGTTGTTAGTTATGCCCGGGTTGTGTGGCGGGGTTGTTTTTCATAGTGACGTGAGCGGATTGGCATGCATGTCGAACATTCCTCTGTTGTGGCGTCCTGATTGGTTGGGCATGCGGGGTTGTATCCACGCGATTTGATTGGCCGTGGACTTTGTTTGCTTCTTCCTGGTCTGATTAATTGGCTAGATATGTGCTATTATTGACCGGGTTGGTATTTTATTAACCATTATTGGATGGGTTGATAATCACGTACCATTATGAGCCCGGGTTAATATTCACCCCTCACGTACATACCAATATTCGCCGAAGTTGATATCCACGTACCACTATTAACCCAAGTTAATTGATATTCACGTACCGATGCTAAAAGTTGGATGGTATTCGTGCGTACTGATTGGTTGACGCCAGTCCTCATTAACGCCATCTAATCGTATTTGTACAACCTAGATAATTATTACGCATTTTATTCATATGTTTGTTATTACTCGTATACTAATATATTACGGTCTTATCGTACATGTATTTTCAGTAGTTTACGTTCGTAGTGTCCGTGTTAAGGTCCAGTCTGGACCCACAAGACTAATAATGATAGAAATAATAATGATAATGATAATGATAATAATAATAATGATAATAATGATAATAAGAATGTATGTAGGTGGGTTAAGCCATTCTTTCGTCTGTTTCCTTGCGCTACCTCGTAACGCGGGAAACGGCGATTGAGTATAATAAATATAAATAGATAATGATAATGATAATAATGATAATGATAAATGATATACGTAGCTGGCTGGCAGGGAAATGCCGCTAAGAGTCATTAAGTAACATATTTTCCTATTGTTAATAAGTTAAAATTGTCTGCCAATAAACTTATTTATTTTTATTTTTTACTCGCCCTCTCGGTATTGTATCTGTAGTTATTGTATGAGTTATTGTATTGTCTGGTGTCCTAGTTAATGGTGTATATATATATATATATATATATATATATATATATATATATATATATATATATATATATAGAATATACCTTCATAGAATATACAAACCTCCAACAGCCAGGATCGAACCCTGGACCCCGTGTGTAACAGGCGGGAGCGCTACCGCTAGGCTCAAAGGGTCGTCGTACCTTCGTGCTCATGGGGTCGTTCCGTCTCGCCCAAAGGGTCGTACCGTCGTGCCCAAAAGAATCGCGCTGCACTGCTTACAGACATAGAATATATTTGTCACCTTTGTGTCTAAATTTACATACGTATATCATATATATGAATATATATTTAGGCAATCGTTGCGCTCCGCTTATGTAATGATGCTTCATTAATCAAAAGGTAATTGCTAGGAATATTTTTAATGAGCCTTACGTTGGAGCATCAGAGAGAGAATATGAATTGTACTCATCATTGTGTTGGAGGATTAAAGGATGGATGGTAGGGTTCGATCTTCCATGAAAGGAATTTATTTCTATTTAAGGTATATATATATATATATATATATATATATATATATATATATATATATATATATATATCGAGAGTGAGAAATTAAGATTTGATTTTGTTTGTTAGAAGAGAGAGATCAGATCTTGTTGGGATAGGAAATATCAGACTCTGATTGTTTGGAAGATTAGATCCTGATTGGTAGAGGGAAAGAAGATCCGATCATCTTGTTGGAAGGAGAAAGATCAGATTCTGAGTGTTAGAAGAGGATCAGATCCTGAGTGTTAAGAGAGGATCAAATCCTGAGTGTTAAGAGAGGATCAGATTCTGAGTGTTAGAAGAGGATCAGATTCTGAGTGTTAAGAGAGGATCAAATCCTGAGTGTTAAGAGAGGATCAGATTCTGAGTGTTAGAAGAGGATCAGATTCTGAGTGTTAAGAGAGGATCAAATCCTGAGTGTTAAGAGAGGATCAGATTCTGAGTGTTAGAAGAGGATCAGATTCTGAGTGTTAAGAGAGGATCAGATCCTGAGTGTTAAAAGAGGGAACAACTGATCCTTTGTGTTAAAGATATTAGGAATATTGAATACTCCTGTGGGGAAGGTATTTGGATATTGGGAATATTAAGTGCTTCTGTGGGGAATATATTAGGATATTGTGAATATTGAATGCTTCCTTGTGAAAGATATTAGGATATTGTGAATATTGAATGCTCCTTTGTGAAGGATATTAGGATATTTTGAGTATTGAATGCTCTTTTAGAAGAGATATTTGAATATTGTGAATATTTAATGGCCACACTGGGAAACATGTTAGGATATTGTGTATATCAAATACTCCTGTGTGTGTGGGGGATGTCGTGAGGCTATTGTGAATATCGAACCACCCCACCCTCCTGTGAGGTGAATATTAGAATATTGGGAATATTCCCCCCACCCCCCCTTCCAGTACGAGAGAGCACTTACCGTCACCTGTTTTAACCCCCCCCCCCCTTTTGTGTCCTGCTTTGTGGTGCTTACGAAAGAAAAAAAAGTTTTTTTTTAATGCAACTTTATTTAAACCTTTGATAGGGTTTCCCTCATACATTAATTGCTTGTCCCCCCACGCCCCCCCCCCATCCTCGCCCCCCCCCCCATCGTAGTAGTTTGCTAACCCATTTATCACAGCTGGAGGGTCTCCGCGAATTGATAATGAGGGGGGGGGAGGAAGGGAAAGGGGGGGTGGGTTGTTATGTACTACGGAGATGATCCCGGGTGGCTGAAACTACGGGCTGGGGTTGTGAATTGATAGGGGGGGGGGTTGTAAATTACTTTTTTTTTTAGGGAGGTGGTGTTCTAGGAGGGTGTAAATAATAACACCTGTTGTCCTTGTAAATGGCAAGGTTTACACTGCATTGTTTTCGTAGGATGATGTAAATAACAGTTGTTTCTCGTAAATAAAAAAGGTTTACAACAGTGTTCCCTAATATTTTACATCAGTGTTCGCTGGGCGTGGTAAATGCCTTATTATTCCTGTAAATGGAAGTGGGTTTATAGTTGCAGAGATGTGTTCTTTGAAGTTGTTTTAAAAAAATAGACGGAAGAAAACAGCCATGTGTGTGTGTGTGTGTGTGTGTGTGTTCGTGTGTGTGTGTGTGTGTGTGTGTGTGTGACGGGTGCAGTACGTGTGAATATATTTATATATACATCCGGGTCCGGCGCTCTGTGTTCTCAGTGGCCTGAAATCCTCCTCCTCCTCCTCCTCCTCCTCCTCCTCTCCTCCTCCTCCTCCTCCTCCTCCTCTCTTCCTCCTCCTCCTCCTCCCTAATCATGTCGGGTCTCTTCCGAACCTAAGCGAAGACCCCCCCCATCGCGAACCCTGGAACGAATTCGCTTCCAGAAACTCCGCTGTTTCTGTCAAAGATGTGTGTGTGTGTGTGTGTGTGTGTTGTGTGTGTGTTGTCTACAGGGGAAGGGGGGGTGGTGTGGGGGGGGAAAGGAGGTGGACATAGTTTGGCAGCTCTGTGTGTTGTTTACAAGTGAGGGAGGGGGGTGGGGGAGAGCCAGGGAGAGGGGGGGAGGGTGTCAGTTTGGCAGCTGTGTGTGTTGTTTACAGGGGAGGAGGGGGGGGGAGAGGGAAGGGGGTGCAGTGTTTGGCAGCTCTGTGTGTTGTCTACAGGGGAGGAGGGGGAGGGAGGGAGGGGCAGTGTTTGGCAGCTCTGTGTGTTGTCTACAGGGGAGGAGGGGGAAGGAGGGGGGGGAGTGTTTGGCAGTTCTGTGTGTTGTCTACAGGGGAGGCGGTGGGGGGGGAGGGGGTGGGAAGGGGGGCATTATTATTTTTTTTCATCATTGAACAACGAGGAGAAATACCATCCCCCCGCCCCCCACACACATACCTTCCTGGAGTATTTTTATATATTATACCACAGTTACCCTGGCGGTAATATCAGCTTTCGTTAGACGGCGAATATTAACTAAATATTCTCAAGTGGCGTTTTTTTTCCCTTCATGTACGTTTAAAAGATAGAAAAGAAACTCTGTTCTTTGCCACGCGTTTTGGAAGGGGGATTAAGTGTCTATCGTGGCAGTTTTGGAAGGGGGATTAAGTGTCTATCGTGGCAGTTTTGGAAGGGGGATTAAGTGTCTATCGTGGCAGTATTGGAAGGGGGATTAAGTGTCTATCATGGGCAATTTTTTTTTTTTCATATTGTTACGATCTGGAAGCGGGTTAAATGTGCCTTTTGTTGTGGTCACGTTTTCTTTCAAAGAAAATGTAGTTTCTCTTCTGAGAATTTACGTTTTTTTTTTGAATGTGTGAAAAAAAAAGCAAAACACGCGCATATACGTAGTTAAGTGAAGGTGTATATCTTTATCTATTCATCTATCTATTATTTATTTATATATCTCCATCTATCTATCTATCTATCTATATCTATCTATCTATCTATCTATCTATCTATCTATTTATATATATATATATATATATATATATATATATATATATATATATATATATATATATATATATATATATATATATATGGTAAAGAGACGGGGCAAAGTGATTGTAAAACTAACCTCGTAACACACACACACACACACACACACACACACACACACGTCCATCCATCAGTGCATTTGTGGGTTTTGTATTGCTCTCTCTCTCTCTCTCTCTCTCTCTCTCTCTCTCTCTCTCTCTCCGTCGCTTAAAACGTGTGACGTAGGCAAGTAAATGGGAGAAATGGAGTGTTATTATATTCCATTCATCTTTTTTTTTCATTTTCATTATTTCTCCCCCCACCTTCCCCCCCTTTTTTTATGATAGTCACGTGACCCGTCTGTATGTTGGTAGAACTCACCACAGTAGAGAGAGAGAGAGGGGGGGGGGTGAAGGTTGATGTAGCACCGTTAAATGTGCTCTGCTACAGCTACAGCTGGTGTTGTATGTTTGTCTGTCTGTCTGTCTGTCTGGCCTGGTGGCTGCTCAGGGTGTGTGTGTGTGTGTGTGTGTGTATGCTCGCCGTTCAGCAGGTCAGAACTCTGATGGTGGTCTGTAAGCGAGGCCTCTGATGGTGGTCTGTAAGCGAGGCCTCTGATGGGGGGGGGTCTGTAAGCCAGCCCCTGATGGGGGGGGTCTGTAAACCAGCCACTGATGGGGGGGATCTGTAAACCAGCCACTGATGGGGGGGATCTGTAAACCAGCCACTGATGGGGGGTCTGTAAGCCAGCCACTGATGGGGGGTCTGTAAGCCAGCCCCTGATGGGGGGGGTCTGTAAACCAGCCACTGATGGGGGGGATCTGTAAACCAGCCACTGATGGGGGGTCTGTAAGCCAGCCACTGATGGGGGGTCTGTAAGCCAGAATTCTTTTTAAAAGACCATCACAGTGTTTTCAGGGGGAGGGGGGGGGTCAGTGCTGGTCTTATGATTATCAAATGAGCGTGTATGTGTGTGTATGTGTGTGTGTGTGTGTGTGTGTGTGTGTGTGTGTGTGTGTGTGTGTGTGTGTGTGTGTGTGTTTAGTGAGATTGTATCATTAGTAAAGGTCATATGAATTGTACAAAGGTTGTGATGATTAGTAAAGGAGATAGAATGATTTGATAAATGGGATCTTGTGATAAATGAAGCAGTTCGTATCATTAGTAAAGAAACAGGTCGTGCAATGAATAAAGGAATCCCTATAGTTAGTTTAAGTGATCGTACGATTAGTAATAGAATGTAAAAGTGATCTTATAATTAGTAATAGAAAAGGGGTACTGTAATAAATGAAATATTATTATTATTAGTAAGGGTGTGGTTCTGTAATTAGTAAAGAGGGTCTTATGATTAGGAAAGGGGCCTTACTAACAAGGGTTGTGTACTATAACTGATAAATAAGAGTGGTTCTATAGTTAGTGTGTGTGTGTGTGTGTGTGTGGTGGGGGGGGTCGAATGATTAATAAGGGGGGGTAGTATGATTATAAGATGGTCGGATGATTAGCAAAGGCAAAGTCATAGTATTTGTAGAGGTGGTTTTATGAATAATAAAGGGGGAGTAACTGTAGGTACAGGGGCCGGGTAACTGTAGGTACAGGGACCTGGTAACTGTAGGTACAGGGGCCGGGTAACTGTAGGTACAGGGGCCTGGTAACTGTAGGTACAGGGGCCGGGTAACTGTAGGTACAGGAGCTCGGTAACTGTAGGTACAGGGGCCGGGTAACTGTAGGTACAGGGGTCGGGTAACTGTAGGTACAGGGGCCTGGTAACTGTAGGTACAGGGGCCGGGTAACTGTAGGTACAGGGGCCGGGTAACTGTAGGTACAGGGGCCGGGTAACTGTAGGTACAGGGGCCTGGTAACTGTAGGTACAGGGGCCTGGTAACTGTAGGTACAGGGGCCTGGTAACTGTAGGTACAGGGGCCGGGTAACTGTAGGTACAGGGGCCGGGTAACTGTAGGTACAGGGGCCGGGTAACTGTAGGTACAGGGGCCGGGTAACTGTAGGTATAGGGGTCGGGTAACTGTAGGTACAGGGGCCGGGTAACTGTAGGTACAGGGGCCGGGTAACTGTAGGTACAGGGGCCGGGTAACTGTAGGTACAGGGGTCGGGTAACTGTAGGTACAGGGGCCGGGTAACTGTAGGTACAGGGGCCGGGTAACTGTAGGTACAGGAGCTCGGTAACTGTAGGTACAGGGGCCTGGTAACTGTAGGTACAGGGGCCGGGTAACTGTAGGTACAGGAGCCTGGTAACTGTAGGTACAGGGGCCTGGTAACTGTAGGTACAGGGGCCGGGTAACTGTAGGTACAGGGGCCGGGTAACTGTAGGTACAGGAGCCTGGTAACTGTAGGTACAGGGGCCTGGTAACTGTAGGTACAGGGGCCGGGTAACTGTAGGTACAGGGGCCGGGTAACTGTAGGAACAGGGCCCGGGTAACTGTAGGTACAGGGGCCTGGTAACTGTAGGTACAGGGCCCGGGTAACTGTAGGTACAGGGGCCTGGTAACTGCGAGAAAGGGGGGGAGGAGGCTGGTTAGTGGGAACCGCCGGGAGAGGGGCGACAGGGCAAAGAAAACGGTAGGAGAGAGAGAGAGAGAGAGAGAGAGAGAGAGAGAGAGAGAGAGAGAGAGAGAGAGAGAGAGAGAGCCACTCGTGAGAGTTGGTCATTAGATAACACACTCATATTTCTCTCCCTCTCTCTCCCTCTCCCTCCCTCTCTCTCCCTCTCCCAGCCGCTTCACACGGGGCTCTTCCGCTTCCCTCTCCTCCCCCCCTCCTTCCGCTTCCCCGCTGCTGGTGTTGCTGTATCGTAGTTACTACAGTGTTGCAGCTGCTGTTGTAGTGTTGTTGCTGCTGTTGTTGTAGTGTTGTTACTGCTGTGTTGCCGTTACTAATGTAGTTACTACAGTATTGTAGCTACTGTTGTACTGTTACTGTTGTGTTGATCTTACTGCTGTATTGCCGTTACTACTGTATTGTAGTGAGTGTTGCATAGTTGTTACTACTGTATTGCCGTTACTGCTGTATTGCCGTTACTACTGTATTGCAGTTACTTGCTGTATTGCTTTTACTGTTGTATTGTTGTTACTACTGTAATGTAGCTACTGTTGTATTGCCGTTACTGCTGTATTGTAGTTACTACTGTATTGTAGTTACTACTGTAGTGTTGTTACTACTGTATTGTTGTTACTGCTGTATTGCCGTTACTGCTGTATTGCCGTTACTACTGTATTGTTGTTGGTACTGTATTGCCGTTACTGCTGTATTGCCGTTACTACTGTATTGTGATTACGAAAATATCCTGGGTTACAGTAGCCATACAGTTGTTGCTTCCGCCCTTACTACATCTGGTCCGTGTGGTGCGCCTCCCCCCCTCACACCGGAAGGGCATGGAGAGGCTGTATTCCCGACCATGGTATAATACATCATGGAGGTGAGCGTTTTTTAGAAAAAGTGCCCGCGTTTTATCAGTGGTTGTGGTGCCGCCGGGAGAGCCCAGATATAAACGACCCGTCTTGTGTGAAAAATACGGCCAAATGTGGATATTCGTCGTTAATGCGTTATTTTTCGTATTTTTTCCTCCCACCCAGTGTGTAATTTATCGTATTTTCTTTGGGATGGATGTATATACTCAGTGGTGCAGTGAGTGGTGTGGTATATTTGGCGGTAGAGGGGATGGAGAGCGATATTCCATGACAGTGTAGAAGAAAAGTATTTGGCGGCACAGCAGGTCATGGTAGGATTCCATGGCACTGGGATCCCCGTGTTAACATTCCATGGCACTGGGATGCCTTCGTCAAAATTCCATGGCACTGGGATCCATTGTAAACATTGCAAGGCACTGGGATCCCCTGTCAACATTCCATGGCACTGGGAACCCCCCTGTAAACATTGCAAGGCACTGGGATCCCCTGTCAACATTCCATGGCACTGGGAACCCCCCCTGTAAACATTGCAAGGCACTGGGATCCCCTGTCAACATTCCGTGGCACTGGGAACCCCCCCTGTAAACACTGCGAGGCACAGGAGGCGGTGCTGAATTATTCACCCTTGGGAGAGGGAGAGACTCAGGAGGCCAGTGTGCCAAATATATCCCATTCAGGGTTCGTCGGAAGGGAGAACGAGGAGGTCGTTAGGCTGAACTGAAGACAACCTGTCTCTTTTCTGGCCATAGGAGCGGTGGACAGGTGGTTGTTAGGCAGAACTGAACACGTTCCGTCTCTTTTTGGTCTCAGGAGACCACGACGAGTGTATCTACTGGAGGACAGTACATGGGAAGGACAGATAACACAAGACCTGATGGTCTATGACCAGGTTATCTGCTGGAGGACAGTACATGGGAAGGACAGATAACACAAGACCTGATGGTCTATGACCAGGTTATCTGCTGGAGGACAGTACAACATGGGAAGGACAGATAACACAAGACCTGATGGTCTATGACCAGGTTATCTGCTGGAGGACAGTACATGGGAAGGACAGATAACACAAGACCTGATGGTCTATGACCAGGTTATCTGCTGGAGGACATCCTCATCTGTATAGTTGGGGGACAAGATAGTAAAGCAGAAGGTTCCTCATTTGTCGTGTCAGTAAAGAAGTCAGTAAAGGTGTGTGGTTCCGCCAGGCAAGGATCCTATCTAGTAAAAATGTTGTTCCAGGGGGGGAAATGTGTTTGGTGTGAGTATTTCTCCCCAGGGTGTCCTTTACTCTGGGGGGAGGAGGGGGGGGGTAAGTGATTAGTTCTCTCGTTTTCAAGGAACTGTGTTTTCTGCCAGGTGATTCTGCCTGGTGGTTCTCTCCTCCCGTGGCAGTTGTGTGGGTGAGTGTGACGGAGGTGTTCATGGTGCAGAATGGCAGGGTGTTTTGGTGGCCCAAAAAAGTGTGTTGTTCGGTTTGAGAGGAAGGGAGGGAGGTATGTCCTGTGGTTAGAAAGGGAGGGGAATGCTGTATAGTAGGAAGGGAGGGAGGAATGTCCTACCGTAGGAAGGGAGAGGGAATGCTTTATGGTAGGAATGGAAGGGGAATATCCTGTGGTAGGAAGGAAGGGGGTAATGCTTTATGGTAGGAATGGAGGGGGAATGCCCTGTGGTAGGAAGGAAGGAAGAAGGGGGGGGATGCCCTGTGGTAGGAAGGAAGGGGGTGGGAATGCCCTGTGGTAGGAAGGGAAGGGGGAAGGGGGAATGTCCCATGATTGGAGAGGATTGGGTTTAATGTATTTACCCGCGTTGGAGATTATGTCTGTTGGGGAGGGGGTGAGGGAGGGTGGTGCATCCTTGAAGTCGGCCAAGTGGAGGTAATAGCTATATGAGAGAGAGAGAGAGAGAGAGAGAGAGAGAGAGAGAGAGAGAGAGAGAGAGAGAGAGAGAGAGAGAGGCGCACGTGGTGACATCTCTTGCTGCTCTACAACAACAGGAGGAGCAGCATCATCGAAAGACATAGAGCAAGTTTGGGAGGTGAACAGCGAAGGAGAAAGCGCACGAAGAGAGACTCTGTGGCCAGAGACAGACTTGACATAGGGTGTGTGTGTGTAAAATAGAGTGGCTGCCAGACCACAAAACTGGCGCAGACATTCACACAGACGGATATAGAAGGGAAGGAAAAAGCTTTTCTCTTTTCTTTATTATCTTAAGTGTATGAAGGGTTATGGATGTATAAGATTATTGGCAGAGAATTATGTACAGATACGGTGGAAGGCATTGGCTGTGTGGAAAAGAGAAAGTTTACGTGGGGAGGTGACCTGGGTCCGCCTGGGTAGCATGACCAACGGAACGACTGGTGTGGGGAGGACAAGGTCGTGGGGAGGAGAGGGGGTGAGGGTCGTGGGGAGGAGAGGAGGATCAGGTCGTAGGGAGGAGAGAGAGTAGGGTCGTGGAGAGATTGAAAGTGGGAGAGGTCGTGGGGAGATGGTTTGTAGGGGGGGAGAAGTCGTGGGGAGATGGTTTGTAGGGGGGGGAGAAGTCGTGGGGAGATGGTTTGTAGGAGGGAGAAGCCGTGGGGAGATGGTTTGTAGGAGGGGGAGGTCGTGGGGAGATGGTTTGTAGGAGGGAGAAGTCGTGGGGAGATGGGTTGTAGGAGGGAGAAGTCGTGGGGAGATGGTTTGTAGGAGGGAGAGGTCGTGGGGAGATGGTTTGTAGGAGGGAGAGGTCGTGGGGAGATGGTTTGTAGGAGGGAGAAGTCGTGGGGAGATGGTTTGTAGGAGGGAGAGGTCGTGGGGAGATGGTTTGTAGGAGGGAGAGGTCGTGGGGAGATGGTTTGTAGGAGGGAGAGGTCGTGGGGAGATGGTTTGTAGGAGGGAGAAGTCGTGGGGAGATGGTTTGTAGGAGGGGAATGTCGTGAGGAAATAATTTGGAAGAAGGAGGGAGGGGAGGAGGGAGTGAGGGCAGGTGGTGGGGAGAGGAGGAGGAGGAGGAGGAGGGAGACGGGTAGGAGGAGGAGGAGGAGGGGGTGTGTGGGAGAGGGAAGTGGCAAGACAAGTGGGTGGCGGCGTCGGCTGGTGCACTGGCTCTCTCTCTCTCTCTCTCTCTCTCTCTCTCTCTCTCTCTCTCTCTCTCTTCTCGAGGAGGCGGAGGAGGAGGAGGAGGGGGGGGGGGGGAGGGGGGCCCGCTGCCGCTGCCTCCACTCGTCGCTTAAAGAGGACGGCCGGGAACCAGGGGAAGGGGAGGGAAGGGGGGGGGGGGGAAGCGTCGGCGAAGGAAAGAAAATGGGAAGAAAAAGAAAGGGGAGAGGCGAAGGAAAGAAGAGGAGGAGGAGGAGGAGGAGGAGGAGGAGGAGGAGGAGACAGTGTAAATAAACAGAAAAGGGAACACACACACCTTCCTCCTCCTCCCCTCCTCTCGTCTCCCCCTCCCTCCTCTCCCCTCTTACCCCCTCCCCGTCTCGTCCATCTCGGCCAGGGCAGGTGCAGCTATGTGTCTGTGTGTGTCTGTGTGTGTGTGTGTTGTGTGTGTGTGTGTGTGTCTGTGGCGTCGCTGCTCACATACATACATACATTATGACGTGCGACTGTCCTGCTGAATAGTGTGTGTGTGTGTGTCTTATGTCGCCCCATCAGAAAACTCGGGGCCGGAGGCACTTCATCACGACTTCGTATAGATAATAATAATAATAATGATAATAATAATAATGATAGTGATGATAATAATGATAGTGATGATAATAATGATAGTGATGATAATAATGATAATATGGATGTGATTTGCTAGGATTACGTGCCCGGAGATGCCTCACAGAGCGCAAACAAGTTACGAAATTAGACTCTTGTCTTAATATCTTACGCGTGGGATTGGACTATATTGCTTGAGTGCGTTAACGGGCCCAAGCCAGTGGAGCGTATTGCCTTCGTTAGGTCGAATACGCATGTCTTACGGTGTATTTATTTCACTGAGTGTAAAAGAAAAAAATCTTGGATTGCGTCAACAGACTCGCACGTCAGTTGTACGCATCTCTATGATTGCGACGACTTTACCCATTGAATACGACGACTGAACCCCTTGCGTACGATGACGTAACCCATTTGAGTACAGCGACTTAAACCCCGTGAATACGATGACTTAACACCACCCCCCACCCCATTTTTGAGGAGGGTGAACCAACGCCCTTACAGTTTAGCGACACAAGTCGTTGTTCACAGTCGTGTCACAACGACCTCGTCGTAGTCGCGAGGGGGGGAGGGGGTGGTTAAGTCGTCACACTGGGAAGGCGAAATTGGTGTAGCGGAGTGATTAAACTCTTTGACGAGCTAGGCTATGTCGTAATATATTCTTGATTCTCGTGGGAGACTTTTATAAACTCTCGCTGTTTCGTTATGGAGTAAAGTGTATGTGCCATATTGGTCTCAAAGGACACTATGCCCTTCTCCTAGACCCAGATCTTTAATAAGGACTAGACATATTGGTCCTGGACCCAGCTGTGTGAGGGGTAGAAGACCTCCCTCCCAAACCATCGTAAGGTATACGTAAGGTAAGGTAAGGTGCCAGACCCAGCTGTGTGGGGGTAGAAGACCTCCCAAACCATCGTAAGGTATACGTAACTACGGTAAGGTAAGGTGCCAGACCCAGCTGTGTGGGTAGAGAGAGAGAGAGAGAGAGAGAGAGAGAGAGAGAGAGGGGTATAAGAGACGGGGGCAATACAAGGGTAAAACTCTCCCCCGTAACACACAATCACTCATTCTCTCTCTCTCTCTCTCTCTCTCTCTCTCTCTCTCTCTCTCTCTCTCTCTCTCTCTCTCTCTCTCTCTCAGTGCATTGGAAGCAGGCTCGTAAACTTTTAGAAGGTAATCCGGTCAGCTTTGAATAAATTTGAGGTAAACTCCTCCCTCGGGTTTTTTTTTCTTCTTTTTTGAATTAGGGGAAGTTGATGAATGCCATCAGGTTTACTGTGGAGCGATCTCGTATGCATCCCTTGTTAGCTGTGCCACTCGCTTAACTGGTTAAAACCCCCAAGTTAAACCCTGGATAAGAATTCAAATAAAGTCGAGGGCAAGTTGAGGTAAACTGGAATAAAAAAAAATTTTTGTTCAGTGAATTTTTCTTTTTTTTTTTTTTTGAAGCTGATTGGAGGAACTTGGGGAGGACTAGGTCGTGTGTTTCAGTGTAGAGAAGTGGTTTGGGTGATGGTGTGGGTGAGATATAGTGTAGGGGGTGGATGAGGGGGAGATGATGAAGGGGTACATGGTGGTCGGGGCTCCGGAAATGGGTAGGGGGGGGTTGTGGTGTGGTCACGTGGGGGGTTGAGGGTGTACATAGTGCTCAGGTGGGGGTTTGGGGAGTGTACGTGGTGATCACGTGGGTGTGTGTACGTGGTGGTCAGGGGGAGATGTGTAAGGGGTACGTGGTGGTCCGGGGGAGATGTGTAAGGGGTACGTGGTGGTCAGGGGGAAATGTGTAAGGGGGTACATGGTGGTCCGGGGGAGATGTGTAAGGGGTACGTGGTGGTCAGGGGGAGATGTGTAAGGGGTACGTGGTGGTCAGGGGGAGATGTGTAAGGGGTACGTGGTGGTCAGGGGGAGATGTGTAAGGGGTACGTGGTGGTCCGGGGGAGATGTGTAAGGGGTACGTGGTGGTCAGGGGGAAATGTGTAAGGGGGTACATGGTGGTCCGGGGGAGATGTGTAAGGGGTACGTGGTGGTCAGGGGGAGATGTGTAAGGGGTACGTGGTGGTCCGGGGGAGATGTGTAAGGGGTACGTGGTGGTCAGGGGGAGATGTGTAAGAGGTACGTGATGGTCAGGGGGAGATGTGTAAGGGGTACGTGGTGGTGTGGACGTTCGTGGTGGATGGGGGGGGAGTGGGGGTGACGGGAGAGAGAATTGACGTGGTGGTCTTGCAGAGGTGGGGGTGTGGTTGACTAGGGGGGGGGAGAGACGGGATAGAGATTGACGTGGTGGTCTTGCAGAGGTGGGGGTGTGGTTGATGGGGGGGGAGAGACGGGATAGAGAATGACGTAGTGCTCTTGCAGAGGTGGGGGTATGGTTGACAAGGTGTGGGGGGGGGGGGGTTAGACTCGTTGTTGCTAGGCGGGAGAAGATGGGTTAGAACTTTACGCGGTGGGTCTTGCAGAGGTGGGGGTTGGGGTGGGTTCGTGGTCACCAGGGAGGGCGGGTGGAGGGGGGGAAGGAGTGAGGGAGGAGGGGAGGGGGGATGAGTGGTGCCTGGACAACACAGGCAGCTGGCGGCAGCTGGCGGAAGAGGACATTTTGCAGCAAATGGTGTTCCTCCAGTTCTGTGTTCTTCCCGTTTAAGGGCCCTGGGGTAAAAGAGGGGGTGGGGGAGGGGAGGGAAATGGTATTAGGATAAGGGATACGCATGTATGGGGGAGGGGGGTGTTAGGATAAGGGTGTGGGGGGGGTAAGCGTAGATGGGGAAGTTAGGGTAAGTGATAGAGGAGGGGGGGGGGGTAAACAACTTGGGGTTGATAGGTCGAAGGATAAGGGTTAGGTAGAAGGTAATTAGGGTAAGGGTTTAGGGGGGTCCCCAGAGAGGGTTAGGTGATAGGGAGGGAGTAGTTGGTGTAAGGGAAAGGTAATTAGGGTAAGGTTTAGGGGGGTCCCTATAGAGGGTTAGGAGATGGGGAGGGAGTAGTCAGTGTAAGGGAAAGGGTTGGCTAGGATTAAGTTACGTAAAGGATTAATTGAATTAAGAGTGGGTAAGAGAAACTAAGGGCAAGGATTAAGGATAGGTAAGGGAAATTAGGGTAAGGATTATAGGTAGTTAAGGTGGATTAGGGTAGCTAGCGGAGGAGTTAGGGTTCAGGGATATGTAGATAACTAAGGGGTA